>NW_019396545.1:118009-121288 GCF_000591075.1 Eurytemora carolleeae | reverse complement strand
GGGGGGGGGGGGGGGGCCTAGTCCCATTGGCCCCCTAAATAAGCCTCCGTTTTCTACTAACCGGTGTACTCATTGTGCGTCCACTCCAATCGAATTCTCCATCCTCAACGAAAGATTTTCGTTCAAACAAATCTAAAAATTACATATCTTAATATTAATCATAATCAAATAAAAAATTCTGGCGAGGAAATTCTGTAACTGTGGGAAACAGCTTTTGAAAACAAGTATTACTGATAGATCAAAATTGAAAACCTTGATATCTGATAAGACGTGAAACATTCTACCAGATCTATAATTAGGTACTTTTATTTACAGTGCTAAGTTGGATCCGCAAGATTTTGGCTTCCTGGATCCAGATCTAGATCCGCAAACATATGCGGATCCGACCAAGGGGCAAAATATCAACCTCAAACTGCAAAAAAAAATTTTTTTACACGCAAAACCAAAATTTAAACTATTGAAAAAAAGATAAATTATTCTCTAGCTTTCAATAGAAGATATGCATAAAGCCAAAGTAACATATTTTTATTTTGGAGCTAATTTTTGGTCATTAGAGGTCGTTCGAGGTTATTAGAAGGTTAAACATTGTAATCGTTGCTGCTACTGTATTCCCTGGGTTCCTAGTTTTCGTTTGATATGCGTAAAGCCATAGTTTAAAAATTTTCATTTTTGGAGGTCATTTAGGTCATTAGAAGGTCAAACATTGGATTCGTTGCTGCTACTGTATTCCTGGGGTTCCTAGCTTTTAATTTATATGGATAAATCCATAGTTAAACATTTTAACTTTTGGAGGTTTAGGTCATTAGAGGTCATTAGAAGGGCAAACATTGGATGTGTTGCTGCTACTGTATTCCCTGGGTTCCTAGCTTTCGTTTGATATGCATTAAGCCATAGTTGAAATATTTTCTATTTGTGGAGGTTATTAGAGGTCATTAAAATTCAATTTTATTTTATTTTAGGAATTTCGATCACTTATTTGGCGTGCAGCCAAAAATTGGAAGATTTGAACCAAAAATGAAGGCAGCCACGTTCACGTTCACGGTTATTTGGAGACAAGGGATCCTGGTTCTAAATAAAAACACACAAAATAGATTATGAGATATAGTAGTAGGGGGTACAATTGTATTTCATATTTACAGCTCTGGTGACTAAAACACAGCAATTTCAAACAAGCAACAATGACAAATACAAGGATTGATATTTTCTCGAAAAATCATTTACCCCCCTCCCCCCGTTTAATATATTTTTCTAGGGTTTTATTAGCTAAATTTTGGAGAATCAAATAATTTAAGGGAAATCAACGAATTTAATGAATTTTAAAGGGACAGTAAAGGAAAAATGAAAGCGGGTATAGACTGAAAGCTAATCACTTTAGCTCTCGATCGCGACCCATGAAAGTTTTATCTGATGTTCCTATCTCGAGAAATTGATTTACAACTGTGTTCCATCCCCTTTGAAAATTCTGCTTTGTTTAAAAAGAAATAACCTGGATCGGATCCGCATAAAATTTAGTATTTCGGATGATAAATGATAACTAGCGTATCTTTTAACGAATGCAAAATTTACGCATCAAGACATTGATATAAATTAATAAAAACAAATTAATTAATCAGGCTTAATAAAAGTTACGGAAATTAAACCAAAACAAATATTTATATTTTACATTTTGGACAGTAAAGGAAAATGTATGCATTTGCCCCATTTGGAAATAAATTATTAAATTCAACTGTTGATGTTTGAGATTATACGATAAAAATCAATTCGGGTAAAGAGGCACTTCAGTTTTTTTATTAATTAGCATTGGACCCCAGCTTTGCCGGATAAGAGAAGCTGACCCACTTGACTAAATATTCAACCGATTATGAGGTTGATGCAAGACATCTTAATTTTTAGGCTCATTTTTATGTCAATCTCCCCCCCCCCCCTTCCTCCCAATATCCAATCTATAATCCTGACTGTTTTACAAACATTGGTATCCCGGTGTCGTGAATCCGTTCATCTCCCCTAGCGATGATGAAAAGCGATGATAAAAATATTAAAAATTGTAAAATTACATGGCTGAATGCGCTTTTGTTCTAGAATGTATTATGTAAGACTGGGGGAAAAACTGAATGATTCCCTTTCAAATGTCGTCTTCATTTCAAAATTTAAATGATATAATTATTTTTGAAACATAAATAATTTCTAATGTGAAACATAAATAAAAACGTATTAATTAAGTGCCAAAACATTACTCTTCATGTTTAAAATTTAAATTATGTTGAAATCGTTAAAACATGAGAGGAGATGAACTGATAAACAGGACAGCTGAAAATAGGAAACCCACCTAAGAAAAGTTTCCTCAGATAATCATAGTCCGGTGTCTCGAAGAAGTCGAGTCTCCGGACATATCTGAGGTAGGTGGAAAACTCCTCCGGGTAACCTTCACACAGCACCTAAATCAATCAATCAATCAATCAATCAATCAATCAATCACTGAATGAGGCAATGAGCCAATGAATTAATTTATCAGAATAAATCCATTAATCGGAATCAATCAATCAATCAAATCAATTCAAAGAAATCAAGTCATCTATTTTTAAAAAATCTATCAATTTATCAAATACCGATCAAATATATTCAGACAGTAGTTTATCAATTTGAAAAATCGAATTTTCTAAGAATATCAAGACTTTATGAAGTATTCAGTTCCTTAAAAACAAAGTGTGATTAACTAACAAGATTAACGTTAGAAAATGTAAATATTAATCTAGAAGATCTTGAATTAAAACTGATGTCATTGCATCTGTTCTCAAGAAATGTTTGATTACGAAGGTTTCTGAAATCCAGTGTAATTGAACATTCAACAGTTTCGTAAGAAGCCGGCATCATAAGCCTAACCCAAATAATATTTCAAGTAGTAATAAATACAAGTTTGACTGCCCGAATGCTCTCTCTAAGATAAATATTTACGAGTTGAAATCAAAATATGAAGGAAAGCATTTATAATCCATATTTTCAGACACCCATACCCATATCTTACACATTCCATCCACTCACCCCCTCACACCTTAAATATCATTTCGAACACCTTCAACTAGAAACTCTTATGGGGAATTTTATTCCTACGCTATGCATTGAGAGGGGAGGGATTTCCTACCTATTTTATATAAAATTTCTTTTTTAAACGAAATCAAAAATAATTTTTGGAATTTTTAGAATAAAGTTTTTTTCTCTGAACAATTTCAATAATAATCTATTTTGAAGAACCACCCCGTTAGCTTTTTAAATTAGATTGAC
>NW_019396545.1:91029-117888 GCF_000591075.1 Eurytemora carolleeae | reverse complement strand
CCCCCCCTAAAGAAACATTTTTTTTTTAAAACGTCGGTCTGTAAAAATTATGCCAAAAAAAATCAGCATTAATAACTTAGAAATGTGATGGAGTATATTCGTATCTAATTTATATTTTACCTCTATTGGAGTAGCACGTTTGGTATCTCCAATCTTCTGGTACCTCTCCTTCAGTGTATCCGCCTTAACAGAGCAAATTCTTAAATTCATGGAATAAAAGTTTTTAAAGATACATATATCTAAGGATTAGATAGCGCCGAAAATCTAGAAAGCAGAATACATTAAAAAAAACATTTATACAGTTCACCCTAAAGATGTTTACCTTCAGCCCCTGCTAGGGCAGAATACACTGTGTTTACATAGAAAAACCAGAGATGCAGTTCATAAAGTTTGTTTACCTTTCAGCCCCGGCCCTGCCAGGGCAGACAGAATACACTGTGTTTACAAAAAAACCAGAGATGCAGTTGACCATAAAGTTTGTTAAAATTCAGCCCCTGCCAGGGCAGAACACACTGTGTTTACATTAAAAAAAACCAGAGATGCAGTTGACCACGAAGTTTGTTTACCTTCAGCCCCTGCCAGGGCAGAATACACTGTGTTTACATAAAAAAAACCCAGAGGTGCAGTTGACCACGAAGTTTGTTTACCTTCAGCACCTGCCAGGGCAAAATACACTGTGTTAACATAAAAAAAACCAGAGGTGCAGTTGACCATGAAGTTTGTTTACCTTCAATCCCTGCCAGGGCAGAATACACTGTGTTTACATTAAAAAAACCAGAGATGCAGTTGGCCATTTAGTTTTTTTATAACTTCAGCCCCTGCCAGGGCAGAATACACTATGTTTACATAAAAAAAAAACAGAGATGCAGTTGACCATAAAGTTTGTTTACCTTCAGCCCCTGCCAGGGCAAAATACACTGTGTTTACATAAAAAAACCAGAGATGCAGTTCACCATGAAGTTTGTTTACCTTCAGCCCCTGCCAGGATAGAATACACTGTGTTTACATAAAAAAAACAGAGATGCAGTTGACCATGAAGTTTGTTTACCTTCAGCCTCTCCGGGGCAGAATACACTGTGTTTACATTAAAAATACCAGAGATTCAGTTGACCATAAAGTTTGTTTACCTTCAGTCCCTGCCAGGGCAGATTTCCCCGAAGGAAGTACATGAACATGTGTCCGAGAGCCTAAAATATTAATAAAAGTTCAAAAGAAATAAGAAGCTAAGAAATAATAATTTGATAATACCGAAAAGCCATAGATATTAGTAATGCACATTGTACATTAATCTGTGAAGAGGATATTTGCATAAAAACAAAATTAGTCTTAACCTAATGAAAGGTAGCTCCATGGATCTGGATCCGGAAATAATTAAAAAAAGATATTGACCGAAATAAAAAATTATGGTTCTTTTCATAACATTTATCTGAAGGGTTTGTGCAAATATTTCGGATAACTAAATTCAGCAAAAAATAAATAATAGAATGTATCCTTGAAAATACCTCTAAATCATCTCGCCTACTTTGTTCTTTGCCTAGATGAGTGTTGATTGACATGTATCTAAATAGAAAATAAACATAAATGAATTTTTAGTAAAAAAGTGAAGGTTCTCGGTTTTTGACGAAGTTGGATTTGTGTTTCATGAAAATGTTTCACCCTTAATTATCGTATCTTACGAGTTTTAGGTCGTCGTCATAACCGTCTCTTAGTTTGAGGGTAACCCAGTATCTGTCAAGACTGTAAAATTTTAATGTAGGATAATTTCGAAATCCGCAATAACGCAAAAATTGGTGACCTTAAACGCAACATCTAAACGCTAAAATTATTGTTGGAAATGCCTAGCTGTATACACTATAAAGTTTTGATGCAGGAGCGATTGCGAAACATTATGAACGTTTGAATATTAAAGAAGACAGGATATTAATTTTGTCCATTCATAAAAAATAAAATATAAAATCCCTCGGAAATGAGAGAAATCAGATCCAATCTTTATGTAGATAGGAATAAACTGGGGTTGTTTCCAATAAACGTAGAAAAAGCATTGAACATTATCAGGTCGGGATTAAAAAGTTCTTATTTCTTCAATATACAACGAAGAGAAAAAATATGCTTATAAAAAGTGTATATTAGTGGAGGGACGCGAAGCACTGTATAGTATAATGTTGAGTGCATGAGTGCAGAGAAAATGTAAATACAAAAACTAAGGATCTTATCGCTTCCCACAATGTACTTTTATACGTGACTCTTGCTAAAACTTTCCACTCGTACGATATTAATAATAACAGCAACGATATGAGATTGTACACACTTTTCAGTTATCATATAATGAGGTAACATTTTTTTACTTTGGACAAAATGGCTTAATTTCGACCGTAAAATATGCTTTCCTATCGTGCACCCGATCGGTTCAGCCGTTTTGACGTTAATTGTATCAAACCAATATAAATAGAATCCCTCTCACCTGGCAGTACCCGTGAGACTCTTGTGCTCTCTGAAAATAAAAAATGTTAATGCAAAAAATAAAAATATATAATCTAATATTTCTTTAAAATTTGATGAGATTTTTAAAGAATCTGTGGATTTTAATAAATTGTCGGATCCTTTTCACGTTTTCCCGGGAAAACTTGATTAAACTAGATTTTACGTTATTTCTCAAAATATTATAGATTTCATTTTCTCATTTTTCTCATCCTAAACAGATGTATATTCACAGGCTTACCGCCCACCCAACAGGGGTGAATAATTATAAATAGTTAATAATTTCTTGCCAAACAAGTTCTAAAATTTTAAGTCTCCTTGTAAAATAATAATTAATTCCCCCCCCCCCTCATTGCGACTAAATCAAGACTTAAGTCTAATTCAAAAACCAATACATACATTTTACTAAATTTTACTTAAACAGGGGTGTATATTTTTAAAACTTAAACCCCCCTGGAAAAAAATATATAATTTTTGATGATTTCGAAAAAAATTGGACATCATTCAAACTTTAACCTACGAAAAAAAGACGAAGATACATGAGATTAAGATTTTTAATCACAGATCAATTTTACTCCATTGCTAAAAACTGGAAGGGGGGGGGGATCAACTGTACTGAACCTGTATGGTATATGTTTGTTTGTATCGTGATCAATGTACTCCTTGGCTAAACCAAAATCCACAATAAAGATGGTTTTATCCTTCTTCATACTCGTTCGTCCTATCAGGAAGTTTTCAGGCTTCACATCTCTAAAAACAAAACATTTTTTTAAATTTAAAATACAAAGAGATGCGAGGTTTTCGCATCTCTCGCGGAACTCAAAAGAAAAAAGAGTACACTTTTTCTGATCAATAAGGTGAAAGAACACGTCGTTTTTCTAAATCAGCATGTCCTATACTTTGTTTAATAGAAAAAACAAGTCACATTCATAGAGAACCCAAAATTGAAAATGATCAGTTTCCTTGGTATAAACAATAATTAATTTTTTTAAGGGTACTGTTGTAAATCAGACATGGGAGGGTCACTTAATATAACGTCCACAATCCCTTCAATATAAACGTTTTACTAACCTGTAAATAAGATGTTTACTGTGAATGAACTCTATACGGGTGAGGAGCTGAATAGCTATGGATAGTACAGTCTTCAGCGTGAATTTTCTGAACAAGATTTAATTAGTATCGACGAAAACAAAACAAAAAGATGTTTGCT
The DNA here is from genome assembly GCF_000591075.1 of Eurytemora carolleeae. Classification (NCBI taxonomy): domain Eukaryota; kingdom Metazoa; phylum Arthropoda; class Copepoda; order Calanoida; family Temoridae; genus Eurytemora; species Eurytemora carolleeae. Next base: position 114,200 of record NW_019396545.1, on the reverse strand, counting down.
CACTGCAGAGCGGACTGTTGTAAATTCTCTTTGGTTTCAACCTCAGTTTTCCTTAAAATTTCAGCCAATTTGGTCCGGTCGATTAGCCAACTATACCAAACAATTAATACATGTATAAATATATTTATATATAGAAATGAGCGAAATAAAATATTGAAAAGAAAGAATCTAGTCAGTCAAAATATTTAAATTTTACAATTAATTTTATTTATTTCTACTGTTATTTTCAAGCATAAATTGAGAATTTGATTTTGCAACTTCTAATTTTCAGTTTGCATTACTAAGCTCTTATCAAGCCAATGTAAAATCTGGCATTGCGTTTGTGATTTAAAAAAAAATGTTGTTAATAATTTGTTTTCTTGTTTAATCAAGCCATCCATTTAATCAAGTTGTGGAGGACGAAATTAAAACATAACCTTAAACTGTTTTGAATAAAACGACCCATAAATATTAATGGTTAGCTCATTAAAAAAGATAAATCTATATAATAAAGCTTATCGTGCATATATATGTCAGCTATGGCTGGCCAAACGGTTTGACATAATGGGCAAAAACTTTTTTGAGGAAACCCATGAGAAATCGACGGGTAACAAAGACCAAATTCAAAAAAAAATTCTCTCAAAAATCAACGTTTTCCTTTAATTTTTCCTTCCAGATAGTTTAAAATAATTATGAACCCCTGGGATTGCAAGCCTTCAAATCCATCTTTCAACGTTACTAATATGATGCTGTCACTCCTATTTATTGATTAATGGGTGGAGGGTTTGTATTAATCCTATTTCAAGTTTAGTTTAGAAAATTAGGCAAAAATAAACATGGGGGGGGGGAGGATGTAAAAGGTGTTTAACAACCATTTAATCTACAAAATTTAAAATTCATTACTTTTAATAAGTCAAATACTTTAAGGGATCATATAGGGTATGCGAATCTGACCTTAGTGCCCCCAGAATACAATCCCTGTTGAACAGAGCTAATACAAATGTGAAAAACACACTGAGTATTGGATTAAAACAGTTCATAGGGGTAAATAGAATTTAAATCTGAGTGTCAAATCTATTTAGATATGTCAATTTTGTTTTTCTTTTCATCGAGTTCTATATCATAAATTATGTAACATTACACAATATACATTTATATATTCTAAAATGTTGCATTGATTAAGTATTCATAATATTAAGTAAAGTGGAATATATGTGGGGCATCGATTGAAAAATATTAAATTATCATTTTCCTTTGCGGACAAGTACATGTTATTCAAATAATACATTTCCACAATTTTAAGATGACATGTTTTTTCCATGCTAGTCCTATTAATAGGATAAATTACCTGTTGCATATATCAAATAGATCCTCTAAACTCGGTCCCAAAAGTTCCATAACCTTGAATACAGAAATATTAAAAATCGATCAAGCTAATTACCAAATCAAAATTTGATTTGAATAAAATCACCGAAATAATCAACCTAAGAAAAACGTGGCCATACTTCTGGGTTTAATTGATCAATTGATAAATTATGCTAATAAAAAAGATCACAAAAATAATAATTTTAAAAAAGATCCTGACGAAATTATTAATAATCACTTAAGTTCGTTAAAAAAAAGATATAAAAGCCCCATATTTGAATTTAGTTCTATATGTGTAAGCGTAGAAAATCCCCAAAATTGCTTTTTGTCAAAGGGTGTTTAAATATTTCGTGACAAAGTATTAGTTTAATAAATTTATTGATGATATGCTAATTCACATATTTACAAGAGGGAGTCATGACTTAGGGCCAATCTAATTTGATACAGATCTGGATTTCTGATTTAGATTGATCATAATATTCAAATCTTAATGTATTTCACAAAACTTAATTTTATTTTTACTTATTCCGGATTTAGCTAGAATTTTATAAATTAAGTTTCTAGGCCGTTATTAGAGATAAAATTTAAGCTTTTAAAATTGTTCAAACATTTAACGATATGACGTTAAAACATTTGACATCCCTTGCGTACATTCGAATATTCAATATTCAAAGCACAGACACGGTATTTTCTACATTAATTGGATACAAACTAACTAATAGCGCATAACTTGTATAAGGAAACTAAAAATATACAAAATTTCAAAATGTAATTTTTCTTTTCTGTTCGGATATTAAAACCTTTTTTTGTACACTCGTGTCAGCCTTATGAAGTCATAGCAAATAAACGATTTAAAAAACATGTCACACAATTAAAAAAAATTATAAATTTAATAATAAAACTTGTTTTAGTTTTAATTATTTTCACAATTAAGGGAGGGAAAGGGGGGGGAGGGGGTGGCTTAAATCTAGGAATTGACGGACTGTTGAACTGTAGTTAAAGTATCATAACCCGAAGAGAGGTGAGGGTTATATAGTTTTACTGCTCTTCGTAAATATTCGTTCAAAACTCTATACTGGACGGCTGTACAGAGCAAAAACAAGTGAAGCGGGAGGGGGGTTTCTTTTTAACACGGAAAAGTTGGTGTTCTAATACTTTCTAAAAAGGAAAACATTTATTGAATAGCAGTTTACACATTGAACTCGGAAAGTCTGAATTCTAACTTTCTCTTCAACACAATAAATACGGAGGCCTGTATCAGTGGTATAACGTTATCAATTATTTATTGGGGATTAGCGGTGACATAGTACTTAGTGAAATTGTTAAATAAATATTAAAAACCCTTTCGTACACTTTTTTTAACTGTTTGTTTATTTAAATTTAATAAATGTCGAGACGATAAAACAGATCAGACCTAGTTTGTTTGGTGGTAACTCAAATGACTCCAAAAATGGTTAATAACCAGTAGAAACTTAAAAAATTGCCTCAGAACAATATTTCAATTTTGTTTAGAAATTCGCCGTTAACCAGTAGGAACTCAAAAAATCAGTGAAATTTAAGAAAAGATGGTGGCATTGAGAGCAATTGTATGAAGGTGTGTGTGTGTGGGGGGGATTACTTGCGTGCAGGGAGGTTAAGATCTTAAACGCGTAAATAACTCACCAATGCATTGTACTTTCCACAAGGTCCAAAATAGAATATCTCAGGGACACCATCTCCGATAGTTCCAACTTGTTTATAGAACCTAGATAAATAGATTCAGATAGATAAATAGAGAAAGATATATATTAGCTAAAGTGCGTTGTAAGTTAAATTATATAGACCTTGCGACAAAATGACGAATTTTGAAGATTTTTATTTAGCCTGTTACCCCAGGGTACCCATGGGTTCCCTCGACAAATTTCAGCCGATTTGATTCAGCTGTTTGGCCACCTAACATACAAATATGACATAAAGAAAGATAAATAGGGGAAAAATAGATAATTGCTAAATAAAATGATTGTTAACAAGAGACAGACTAATAAATGAAGGAATTTAGATAAATCGATAAAATGTATGAATAGATTTAGATACATAGAAAAACAGAAAATCATATAGATGGGTAGATGTGATAATAATAAAAAGATGATATAGATGTAAAAGATTAATTATGAGAATGGGTATTACATATTACATCGATTGCAATAAATGTATAATAAAATAAACTGAACAAAAAAGTAATAATAAATGTTGGTTCACATAAATATTAAATCCAGGGATGTATATAATTCCAATTTTTTATATTCATTCCAGCCCCCCCTCCCCTCAATTTCGTAAACATTTTTTTAGTCAAAGAGTTGTTTCTCCATGGAATGATTTACCCTGTGATATAAAAACTGCACCAACGTTAAATACTTTTAAATCCAGATATGATAAATATGTAAAAATTTCTAATCTAGTTTATTTTGTTGGGACAAAAAGAGCCAAAAAAAGATTACTTTAAAGAAAACAGAAAGGCCAAATAAGAAGTAAAAAATATAATCTAAGAAAAAATTTAAAAGAAAACGTGTCAAAAAATAAAAAAGAAAAAATGTCAAGGAAGAGAAAAATAAAAACTCGACCAAAAAATAAAAAATAAATGTCCCTTATTTTTAATCTTGATCCACTGGATATTCGTAATCATTGAATATAATATACTCTGTATATTAATGTGACATATGCAACCATATGAATATCATGACAACAATCGGAAATTTTCTTATATACTCCGCCAGGAGTCCTGAAAATAATCCTGACATAAACATAAACAATTTGTTTCCTTCCCCATAAGACAACATGAAAATATGTATTTCCAAGATTCAGAAAAGTGTGAAACAGTTGTATAAACCTAATCGATTTTAACTATTTGAATGCTTTATTTCATAATACTTTAAATTCAAATTTTTGAGTGGGGATTTCCATATTATCTAAACCTTTAAAATATTGAAAACAATGTGTAAACATGCAGATATCCGGGTTTCCACATTTCTGCGTATTTGTTTTCAAGCTTGACATCGGTGCAAAATCAGTGACGCGTTAAACGGATCTCATTAACACTTTCAAAAATCCAATATCATGATTTCATTCGCAAAACGCAGCTTTCGCATATTTCAAAAAAAATCGAATCGATTGAGTTAACGAGAAAATTTGATTTGCGTCGTAATATTCCAGAGTTTAATCAGGGGGGGGGGGCAATCATTTATTTACAAAGAGAAAATTCGAAGGATCATATTATCATATCCTATTATGTAATTTCTCAGAATTCTATCTTAATAAACAATTTTTACGTGGAAGAAATAATGTTTTAGAGCTTGTTTGGAGAACATAGAAATCTTAAAATTAAATTAAACGTTGTCAAAAAAAGAGTTAAAATTTTCTTTGACCATGAACTTGGTTAAAAAAAGTGATAAGTATTTGAACCACCGGTTTAACCAGTTCTCTTGTACGCTTGATCGAGCAAAAGTAAAGTGGTTCAAAGTAGTTTTCTACTTTTACTACTGCTTAAATCAGGTCCCAGAAAACATTTTAAAAATGAGATTGATCAAAATTAAAATCTTAACATATTTAGTTAGAAATATGTTAAGATTTCTGTTGATTCCAAATGAAACTGTCAAAATTGTCCAATTATAAACACCATGCGAACAAAATTTGATTTTTTAATCCAAAAAATACAGCTCTTTTCCCATGACACGTTTATGTTGTCTTTTTAAGGGTCCGCTACACTTTTACATCGGTTATAAGAGTCATTTAATACATTTAAAATTTACATTAGCTCGATCAAATTAAAAAAATTGTTCGATTAAAAATTACCTGTACTCTAAGTGGAGTTGAGGAGCTTTAGATTTCATCGGTTCTAGTTTAATGGCAACATGTTCATTATTATACAAATTCTTTCCCAGACGTAACTCGCCAAAATTTCCGCAACCAATCTTCTTTCCGACCCTGTAAATAAAATAAGAAAATAAAAAAAAGATTGGATTTAAAAGAACTATTTTTACAGTCTGTCCTAGAGAACGATTTATGGACCCCCCCCCCCCCATCAGTTTTGTACATTATTATTATTTTTATTACTATTTAAAGGTTAGGTTAGGTTAAGATAATTTCTGGGTTGAGCGCCGCGGCTAGGACAGGCTAGGGAGCCGAGCGCCGCGGCTAGGGGGCCGGGCGCTGCGGCCACATGACAAGTTATAACTGTGTTACATATGAGATCCATTAACAAAATTGATAGGAGGGGGGAGGGGGTGGGGGTTCACAAATCTTTAACTATGAAATTTCTTATTTTTATCTGTTTTGAATGAAAGTTTTCACCTGAAGTTTGGTCCCACCATGAGTACAGAGGAGGAGGGGGTTGGCCCCGACCGAGTGGCCATGTTGGATCTAGTCCGACTACTCGTCTGGCTTATTCTAAGAATAAATAACTGGTCACACTACACCATCTTGGACTTTATCGTCACTTAATACAATAAAATCTGGACTACTCAATCCTATACAGCAGATTTCATCCTGCACATTGGGTTTGGCTAAAAAGGGGGGACTGATTTCTGTAGAATAGAAATTGATTTAACTAATTCTTATCTGAAAACTATAATTAAAAATTAAGCTCGAGTGCATTAAAAATATATAAAAATTATTTTCTACATAAATCCAACCCCGGCACACCCCGCCTGCCTGACTCAATAGAATTGCTGGATAACAGATGATGGCATGAAGACGGCCCTGTACCAGAATCAGCTGTAAATCCGACCAGCTCAGGACAGAATCCCGGTCCGGTACCTAGACCAGCCTAGGCAGACCGGACCCGTACAAAACCCTTCAACGCGTACCGGACCGTTTTGACAGACGACCAAGCAGGAGGAATCCAGTCGTGACGGTAATTAAAATTCTTGAGATCTGGTAACGGGATGGTCTGTACGGTACATTTTCTCTCATCCCTATAAGCTAGACAGTGACGTTGGTAGATTTAGCCGGTCGGTACAAGCCGGTTGAGTTACGTCACAGAACCAGAGTGATAGATATTATCTATCTATCTTCTCTTACTGAGATAGAAAAAAGTTTACTGTTGCAAATCGGTTCTGGAACGTTTTTAAGTGGTATTTTTTTATTTACCTCTACAATTCAGAAAGAAACATACAATGAGAACCAGAAAATTGTGAAATGGGACGACGACTTTATAACACAACACAAATGTCTTTAATGTTGTTGCAAATCAAATGGTTAAATAGGTCTGTTTACACTTCACAATTGCAGTGTCTTAACTATATTTAAAATCATAACTGAACCATCTTCCTACTTCAGAGATTTCTGGTTCTGACTGAATTTTTCTGCTATCTACAGGGACTGGGAGATATTTCAAGTAACCCTACATTTGCTTAGTAGCACTTTCGATTCACAAGGGTACGGCCTAAATCTGAGCAACAACGTGTTTCCAACTGTCTTTAAGTGTTAAATTCTTATAACTTCCTTCAATTTCTCTAACGAACAAATCCGCAGTTGGCTTTAAAAGAGAAACCACAATTGAAAATATTCATTTAAATAAGAAAAACAAGATTTTCTCATTAATTCAGAGTGGGTTCCGATCTGAATCATAAATGCCACTCTACAAATTTAGGGTCACTTGCAATAACGTCTTCAGTGCCTCATGGGTGTATACTCTTCTGTTAGCCCCCCCCCCCGGGTTTGGGGAAAAAAATGAAGAAAAAAGGGAAAAAAGGAGGAGGGGAAGGGAAGGGAAAAAGGAAAAGAGGGAAGGGAAAAGGGGAAGAGGGAAGGGAAAAGGGAAAGAGGGAAGGGAAAAGGAGAAGAGGGAAGGGAAAAGGGGAAGAGGAAAGGGAAGAGGGGCAAAAGAAAGGGAATAATAAAAAAACACTATTATACACCCCTGCAGTGCCCCTAAATTTTTTAGTCGTTCCTTTGAAGAAAATAATTGTAACAAACCTTGAAATCTGAGTGTAATGTTGTTCAGAATAAATATTAAAATGCAGTTTATCACTTCACTAACAATCTATCACATCGTCTTTTACTTAACTCGTCACTTAGTTCTTTCACTCAAACTGATCGTATCGTCCTTTTTAGCAAAGACAAACTCGTCCTCTAACTGTAGAATCGCTGGACGAGACTTGAAATACGATCCAGGACGATTTCATTTGTTGCTCTACAGTCGGCAGCTGTATAGGGGGGACGAATGGTAACACAACCTTGCACAATCAAACGATCTCCTGAAAAAAATTAAAATTTTATTTTATTTTATCAATTAAATTCAAGTTTGTGGCAAAAGTTAATCTAAAAAGTTGCGATTTCAAAGTATCCTTTAAACCTTCATGTTTGCACTGATGATGGAAACATATTAATTTTTTTTTCTTAAAATTAAGATGGACTGATGTTATAATTATCTTAAATAATGTATATTTATTTTATTTATTTTTATTTTTTATAATTTATTTTACCCGGAGCTGCTAAGAAATATTTGGAAATAGTAAAATCACATTTCAGATTAAGTTTTCAAATGTACCAAGATGATCAAGATTCAATGAATTAATCAGGGGTGTATATTTCTTGCAAAATCACCCCAACCCCCTATTTGAAAATATTTATGGTTCCTTCGCTGAGTGAAAGAAAATAAATGATTTTTAGAGGAACAAATCATTTTTTGGAGAAAAAGTATCAAAAAAATGAAAAAAAAACTTACTTTTTGATTTTCTATTCCCAATTTATCTAAATTAATTTTTAAATTACACCCCTGACATCAACAATTCTCCCAGATTTTCTAGACTTAAAGGAAGGTTAATGTGACAAGGTGACAGATTTATTGTTGAAAAAATAATTTAAAATTCATTTGATAAAATTAACCTTCCACCTCCTGAAGATTTTAGTTGTGAAAAAACAAAAAAAACAATCTGAACCTTGCATAATGATTTTAATTTCATGAGACCAAACTAACATGCTCTTTGGACAAAATTGCCTTTCTGACGTTTTTATTTTCTTTGCAAAAGAATAACTTACACTTCCTGCATGTTTTATATTCATTGGACAAAATTAACCCTAATAATTCAAATTTCCTTGAACAAAAGTAACTTGCGTCGTTTTGCTAGGAGAATAATAACTTTTATTTGTAAATTTCCTTTGTCAAAATTAACCTTATTCTTCCTGACGTTTTTAATTTCATTGGGCAACATTAATCTCAAAGGTCCGAATGGCTTTATTTACCAAGACCAAACTACCAATTCCTGAAGATTTAATTTCCTTGAATTTTATTGATCCATCTATTCTAGAAACTATCTCCAATTGTCAATAATTCCAACAAAAAACTGAAAAACAAGGATTTGCAATTCAAAAACAAGGATTTGATCTTGAAAGTTATTTGCAAGTGAGTAAGTAGATGACAATGCCGGATTTACAACGGTACCCTTGATACCTTTATCTGATAAACAATATGGAAACTAACATCGTTTTCCGGACTCAAAAAGTGATTTGATTCTTGTAATTTCTCCATTGCCTTTTATAAGCAAGAAATACGCAAGTCATATTGCCGATAAACCGCAAATGAATATAATTAGTTTTAAAAAAACAAAACCATTGTAAATCGGGCATTGACATATTTGCATAAAGGGTCAATTAAAATTACGCTTAGAGTCCCTTTAATAGTATTTTCATCAAACAATTCCAACACTTATCTGAAATTAATTATTTTTTGAATACTAGGCTTTTAGGACGCCCATATTCTATTTAAATTGTGAACATGTTCTTTTTGTTTACATTTTAAACAAAGAACAAATTTTAAAAAAATAAAAAAACCTTTAAAACACATCTTTTTTATCATTCATAAACCTTCCCTGGGGTCCCTAGATGTTCCACAAAAAATTTGGGCCCGATCGGTTCAGCCGTTTTGACGTTTATTGGATACAAACAAACAGACACACAGACAGACAAGCCAAATTTATATATAGATATCGATTAAAATTCATGTTGAATGTTGGGACATTTAATTGAATGTTAAGACATTTTATTGAATGTTCAGACATTTAGTTGAATGTTAAGACATTTAATAGAATGTTGAGACATTTAGTTGAATGTTAAGACATTTAATAGAATGTTCTGACATTTAATTGAATGTTGAGACATTTAATTGAATGTTGAGACATTTAATTGAATGTTCAGGCATTTAATTGAATGTTGAGACATTTTATTGAATGTTGAGACATTTAATTGAATGATGAGACATTTTATTGAATGATGAGACATTTAATTGAATGTTGAGACATTTAGTTGAATGTTGAGACATTTTATTGAATGTTGAGACATTGAATTGAATGTTAAGACATTTAAGTGAATGCAGTGTTTAGGGAGCTTAGGATCCGCAACATTTTGGCTTCCTGGATCCGGATCCGCAAACATAAAAGAAGAAAAATGGTTTAAAAATTCTCCTGATATAGAAAATCAGTAAATCTTAAAGAAATGTTCATGATCTAAATCCGGGCCCCTTTTTACCAATGCAGATCCGGATCCGCATCCGCTTTAAAAATAAATGGATTCTAAGCATTGATTTAAAGTAATAAAAAAAAAGATTAAACCCCAAAAATTATTTTCTCAGAAACAAACTGTTGAAAAACAACATTGCAAATAAAAGGTAGTTGGGTAACTTATGGACTTTTGCTTACTGTCAAAAAACTCAAGGCCAAGGAATCTTTATATTTTAAATAAGATTTGACGTATGTCCCAGTGTCCCACCCTAAATAAATAGCAAAAGAGGGGGGATTTGTTACCTTGTTCCTCTAAAGTTAGAGAATGCGACTGAAGAAACTTTGTGAGATTATTTCTGCGTTCCTTTAGTTCCTCAGAACTCAAGGTTGTATTGGAACCAAGGAACAGTTGATTAATCAACTCCTCGGAACAATCCTTAAATAAAAATTATAAACTTCACAGTTTTTGGGGGTAAAAACATGAAAAAATATTTAGATTTTTTTCCCAGGGTTTGCTCAACATTACTTTATTTGCATTAACGGGTTTGCTCAAGTGTTCTCAAAATGTTCTACTAAATATAAAAATATCTAATAAATTAATTTCTGGAGGATGTGATCAGAAAAGAAAACAAGTTCATAAACTAAAACAGAAATTTCTGTTTGGTTAAAAAGTTGACGTATTCATTAAACATTGTTGTTAAATACTTCTGAGACCTGGATAGGGCTTAGCTTAATCGGCTAAACTCGATATTCACAGTGTAAACTTTTAAATTAAAGGATTAAATTTTCAGGATATAAAAAAATACATGAGACTACTTAGAGATAAGTATGAAAGAGCGGCCGTGTTCTAGTAATTAATTAATAGGCCAGCGTGGAGGGACACCGACCAAGTGGGTTATGAACTCAAAATTCAAAAGTTTTGATATCGATATTTTTTACCTTGCTCGAGGACTCCAGGTATTCTACTTTACTCCAGTCCACTGAAGGCACGATCACAATCTCACTAAGAACACATTTTCCTTGAATTTGTTTTTCATGAATAACTTTCTGACTTACAAGGACTGTAACATTGTATTAACCCTGGGAAAATATGAAATTTTTTCTCAAAAATTACCAACCAGCAGTAAAAAGTGTTGTTGGTTTTTTAAAATTGCGAAAAATTGGTTTCTTAGGGCCAATAACTACAAATTTTAGAGGACTATGGCAGATTTCCGCTAAAAATTCCGTTTTTTGCCTTTAACAAATTCGACTTCTAACCGATTTTTATGATTTTAACATTTTTGAATTCGACATACATTTAAAAAAATAAATTTTTGCTTGCACTTGTGATTTATTTTTTACGAAAACGTGATGCACTGCATGAATTTATAAGTGAGAATTTGTTTTAAATTAAGTTTTGCTTTTTTATAGAAACTTTTAAGACACGTGCTGAAAGGATCAGTGTCCGAATTTAATGAATTTAAGCCGCGTCTCAAATCCCTCAAAAACCGGTTTCAATTTAGCGTCGGCTTAAATCTTGAAAAACCTAATACAATTTTAAGTGGAACCAACCATATTTGAGCCGCGGTTTAAATTTAAGCCGCTGCTCAAATTCTTTAAATTCGGCCTCAGAACATTTTTATCAAAAAATTTCTAAATTGTCCCACCTTTTATTGTATACACGTAATTTAAGTTTTGGAGTGACATGTTCGATTAACAACAGTATCGTCTGATTAACAATGAAGAAGAAATCGTCGTTAGTGATGAATTTTGTGTAAATTTCCTTCACTGTTCTGCAGCATAAATCAGCAAGTCACGTTTAATAAAAACCACAGTTAAAAGTTGATCAGAAAGAAGTGAATCGGACGTATCGCCAATCTATGAATGTAGTCCTTTAAGATACGTCTACAGTCCCCTTAAAAAGGATGTTTTTAACAAATTATTTTTTTTTAAAATAATAATTGGTTTAAAGAAAAATTAAAAGTGTAGTCGTCATTGAGAAAAAATCTAGAGCAGCTTGTAAACTGGCCCCAAAATACCAGATATTTAATTAGAAAATCTGTACAGAAAGTTATTGCAGGATTAAGCCAGGCGTATTGCAATTTTAGCAAAAGAATTCAAGTCATTTTTAGTTATTAAACAATGAAACGTTGTCCAGTGTAGTATTAAATATATCAAATTAGATAAGGAGTACGTACATAATTAGTTTTTTTTTGAAAATTCCTTTCATAATATCAATGATTAAAACAAACAAGCAATCAGCCATCATCATGTATTTTGTCAAACATAACCGCAAATACGGTCAATCAATCATCTTTTCGTAGAAGTGAAGGACTGTGACTGTGAGCCACCGCCAAACATACGGTAATTAATGTACCACAGGGTTGAACACTGAACATTTTAAAACGGAATGAGTTTTGAAGATCTGGGAAAAAGAGAGGAAAAATTGGCAAACTTTTTAGCCTTTTTCATACTTCTTTTATTTATATATTTAGGGGGAAAAGAATATGAAAAATTGTACATGAAAAAACAAGAGTTTTTCATCATTTTTCAAACTTCATACCCAAAAATTTCTTTAATTCCCCCTAAAATTTATTTATTCCCCAATTTAGCCAATAAAACCTTAAAAAAAATGTGTTCTCGAGCATACATGCCTATCTCCTTTGGAAAAAAAAAAATGATTTTAAAGACAGGAGAGGGAATTATTTTTCAGGAAAATATACACCCCCTGATGTACCAAAAAATAAAAATTTTTTTTGTGAATTTCGTGCAAAATACAAAGATTAAAGAATATTGAGCGCTGAAGCAAAAAGCTAGCCCTCAGATGAACAAGAGGGACGAACATTGCCTTTATCTCATCAGAGGCTGAATTAGAAGAATTTTAGCCGCGGCTCAAATTTGAGACTAGGCTTAAATATGGTTGGTTCCACTTAAAATTGTATTCAATGTTTCAAGATTTGAGCCGGCGTTCAATTGAAACCGGTTTTCGGCAGATTTGAGACGCAGCTCAAATTCGTTAAATTCGGACACATTAAACTCATTCCTTTTCATTTTTAAGTTGCCAACTTCTTTCGTAAATTTTTTAAATTATACTCTGGTATTTAAATGATACTGTGGTATTTAAATGATACTGTGGCATTTAAATGATACTCTGGTATTTAAATGATACTGTGGCATTTAAATGATACTCTGGTATTTAAATGATACTGTGGTATTTAAATGATACTCTGGTATTTAAATGATACTCTGGTATTTAAATGATACTCTGGTATTTATTGAATTTATTGAAAAGCTTTTAACCTGATCCAACTTAAAAAATAACAAAACACAATTTCTCAAAATTTAAGTATTTTCAAAATTTTCAATATCAATATTTAATAGATTTTTCAGTTGACCAAGTAATAATGCAGTACCTCAAAACTGTTTTTCAAAAAATCCAATATTAATATTTAAGATTTTCAAAAAATCTAATATTAATATTTAAGATTTTTTTACAGCAAGCAATATTATGTTAAGCATCGATCTACATTTTTCATATCAAGTATAATTTTGATTCTTTCAGACAGAAAATTTAATAATGAAATAAAGACAAATTTTATTTTAATTAGATCTTGCTACTTGGATCTGTGAATCGGTTTATTGTGCAGACTTGATCCAGAGAGCGGATCTAGAAAATCCAGATTTTAAGCAGAATAAGTACAGCTTCATATATTTTCAAAGCCCAATTTTAAGGCATTTTCATCTTAAAAATAAAATAAAACAATTTGGATTAAATAAAAGTTTCAATGACCTGTTTAAAAAATAAGTTCAACATCAATTATAGAAAGTTAATTATTGAAAAAGAATTAATTATAAAGTTTTCACCTGTTTTTTAAGTTTTCTTCATCAGCACTTGTTAGCAGAACACAACTGAAATATGAAAATATTATTTTATTTATATATCAATAGCTAAAGTGCCCGGCGATGTTCATGGGAAAAAAATGTTTTAAAAAAATTTGATTAAATTTTTTTTTTGATTTTACAAGCAAAATGTTGATTTTTTAGTCACCCATGGGTTCCCTATAAAAATTTCAGCCATATCGGTCCAGCCGTTTGGCCGTTAAAATATAAATACATAATTATACTGTTGTAAATTATTCTATGAGGATAGTCATGACATGTGAAACATTAAGTTAAATATAATTCTTCTTGAATAAAATGTGAAGTTTAAAAACTGAAATATATTTACTTACAAATATGAAAAAAGGAGCAAAGAGCTTCATTAAAAAGATTAAAAGCTGACGATGTAAACACAATTTTTTTAATTCAAAAATTAATATTTTTCATTTTTAAAGTTAGTTTTTATTTTTCGCCCATATTCAAATTATAGTCTATATATAAATTTGGCTTGTCTGTCTGTTTGTCTATTTGTTTGTTTGTATCCAATAAACGTCAAAAAGGCTGAACCGATCGGGCCCAAATTTTTTGTGGGACATCACGTGACCACAGGGAAGGTTTATGAATGATCAAAATTTCAAATATTTGTCTCCATCAAAATTCGATCTTCATTAAATTTTTGAAAATTTTGAAAATCCGCGAATTTTTTGGTGAAAATCTGTGAATTATTTTTGTTTTGGTTTACGATGTACACAAAGAGAACATGTTCACAATTAATTTAGAAGATGGGCGCGAAGCGCCCTATAAGGCTAGTACTTAGAAATAGATGTAAAAATGTACTTGAAGCTGTAAGTGAAAGTGAAATGGAAGAGTTTTTTAATAAAATGTTAAATTGAAATAAATTCACATAAAAACGATTAATCTATTTTCCAACTTCCTTACTATTCTGATTACTAAAGGGATTGTAAGCGTAATTTCAAGTAACACTCTTTGTAAATACCAGATTTACAACTGTACCCTTAAAAGCTTTGTTAGATCAAGTATGAATTAGTTATCAGGTTTTGGTTCATTTGCATTTCCTTATAGTAACCAATAGAGGGATTATCAGAATTAACAAATTTTCCAGTCAGAAAAACGATAATATCTTCCACATTTTTTATCATGTTAAAGTTTCAAGAGTACCGTTGTAAATAGGCCTTGGCCAATTAAAATTTAGCTTACAGTCCCTTTAAGAAAAATCATGAAATATTTGTGTCTTAAATGATTAGAGTGAAGATGACATAAATTCCTAAACCTGTTCTTAAATAAACAAGGTGCAGCTGAAAGTAAACAAGAATTGCATGTTTATTGCAAACATTGAACTCTTCAAGGAATCTGATCTTCTAAGCAGATTTTTAATTTAAAAACTTCATTTAACTGTTTTCAAACATGAAAAAGTGTACATTATGACACTTTGTACTTAGTACTAACTTAAGTTGAGATGTACGCAATGTGGCCAATCTTGCTCATTTGCTATATTTTGTCATTTTTGCAATAAAGAAAAAAAAATACTCTCCTTTCCAATAATTTCAATTTTACCAATGTTTCAATACAAAATAACAGCGGTAAAATTGTAATCTATGCTGACTTGATAAAACCTGAATAGTTGATGGTTAGCTTAAAAAAATGTAATAAAATAAAAAAATTGTAAATTTGAGTTATGCAAACATGAAATTGGAAAAAACCCAACCCCTTTAGCATTACACCGGTAGTAAAAGGAAATAAGTCTTTGCTGCAAACACTGATTTTCTTATCCCAGTATCTTTGCAAATTATAAAATTATAATATAATCCAAGTTTGAAATATCAAAAGTTTACACCATCAGGTTGCAAAGATATAGGAATGAGACGAGTTAGCGAAAAGACTCCACTGCACTGTATGAATACATGTTAATAAAACAGATTTAAACTTGTTAATTCTACTTTTACAACCCATTTCAGATTAATTCCACCTTAAATAGAACATAAATGTCCGTATAAAAACACCTACAGAAATGTCCTTTAAATCGTTTTTTATAAATCTCTTGTAAACCCTCTGTGCTGTACTCAAGTGGGTCGTTAAAGTTCATTAAAAAAATTCCGGTGAGAAAATTTAAGTGGAATTTTAGTAGAAACAAATGACCTTTCACTTTCTAACCTAATTATCAAATATCACTCTATCTACGACCCCCCCCCCGTAGTTTAAAATATTTGTTGTACAGTTTAAAATATTTGCAGTACAGTATAGAATATTTGCAGTACAGTTTAGAATATTAGGAGTACAGTTTAGAGAGACTGAGGTGAAGCATAACAAAAAAAATTGATTTTTTTCGTTTTAAATTTTAGTACGTATAACAGAATAATATTAAGCAATAAGCATGTACAATAATCTACCAATATTTATATACATTTTTGCAAGAATAACAAGAGGGTTTATTGCACTTTGAGATGTAGGCGTTAGATATCATTTCTAGTAAACTTTATTTAAATATGCCACTCGTGGCACTTCTTCTTAAATCAAGTGGCAGGTTATTCCATATCTTAAGTGCATATCAGATTCTCCAGTCTTAAAGACTGGAACGATTTTTGCAGTTTTAAGGATGGTTGGAATATAATCAGTTTTTATCGACAAATTAAATAAATGGCAGATAGGACTCATGATACTTGGCATAATCGACTTTAATAGGTTTGCAGAATTATTTTCCACTAGCTGAAGAGCCCAGCGTAGCCCGTGGAAAAAATGTTTTAAAAAGAAATGTAAAATGAGTGTCCACAAAAAAATGCAGCCCAATCGGTACAGCCGTTTGGCCGGCTTTAGGCAACATATATAAATAGTAAGAATGTCTTGTTTTATTATATAAATTAGAATTATTATCCATTTCGTTTCTAGAATTTTCCTCTTTGAGTTTCTGTCATTTTTCGCCTATTTTTCTTCATCTTTTCTTTGTAATCTTAATAATCTTTTAAAATGGTTTTCTTCTTTTAAAACACGAATAGGTTGGGTCAGGTGGTTGGAAAGGTTTAGACCATTTTCTGTGATCTATCTATGCCTAACCTACCTCGGGCCTTAAAAGCAGGAAAGCCGAGTTGAGTTCAGTTTCCAAAATTAGACCTTCATGAAGATTAAAACTTAGTTTAATAATAACATAACTTTATTATGAATTGCATGAAATAAACCAATCAACGATTTCTTGTGTGGGGCGTGGCCACCTTTCAAGTAATGATTTTGACTTTTAAGAGCATTATAACATTTTTTTATTTAAAATAAATTAAAATAATCAAAGATTTCTCAGATTTTCTATTCTAATTTACAAATTTTTTTTTTCTGAAAAACGACGATAACTTTTTTCTTTTACCTTCTAACAAGAATTTAAGGCATTATCTGATATTCTGATCAGCATAATAACAGATGCATTCCGCAAAAAATACATGCAATTACACAAATTAATGTAGTCTGATTGTTTTATACAAAGAGAGGGGGAATTGGTTTGTTTACATTTAATTTTACGAATTTGGACAGCTATGCTTTTTTGACAACAATATTGCTTTTTCGCGGATTTTGTTAAATGGGTGGGTTTCTAACATTGACATTTTTTCCTAGGCAACATTTTCTTTTTTTGGTCATAAACCTTTCCTGGTGTCATGTGAGTTGCCACAAAAAATTAGACCCGATCGGTTCGGCCGTTTTTGGATACAAAGAGGCTAACCCAATATATTTATAACAATGCCAGGTCCTGTATTCTAGGACTTAGTCTCAGCAATTATTGTTTACTAGTTCAGAGCTGTCTTACAATGTCATAAAATAATGGGAACCCAACCCCCCTCTCTTAGTTTTAAAGTGACACGAGTTTAACTATCTTGTATCGCGTTTAACAACTTGGAATTCTCAATAAATTAATAACATCACACATTTTTATGACGCAAATATTCAAAATTAGATTTTGATGACTATTCAGGAATGCTAACTGTCGCTCATAACTTTAAATCTTTATTGTTCGCAATAAAATGTTTGTTTCAAAAGTTTTTAATTTTATTGATTATGCCGCAATCAATATCAATTATAAAATAAACAAAATTTACATCACAATGAGAATTAATGAAAAATCAAGAGTCCTCTAACACTTAGATCCAGACTTCTATGACAAAGTTGCATGGATTTTTAAATAAGGGTAGACTTTTAAAGTGCCACAACGCCTTGCCCTTCAAGGGTTCATATTTTCTCAAAAATAATTTCTCCCAATATTTGAAAATATCTCTTATCCCCCCTCCCCAAGTTATTCACGTTAATTATTCTTTTTAAAGGTTTTATTCGCAGAAATGGAGAAAATAACTTTATTTAATAATAATAACAATAAAAAGATAAACATTTTAACACTTTTGAGCAGTGCTTAGGATCCATTTAATTTTGATGCGGATCCGGATCCTGGATACGCACTGGAAAAAAATGGATCCAAATCCGGATCCGGATCCAGGTCATTTCTACAAGATTTACTGAATCTTTTGTAACAAAAAATAATTTTCAAATTTTTTATTTTATTTTTTCCCATATTTTTATCCTAAATCTTGATAAACCATTCAGAAATGAGGAAATTTTTATAATCTATTTTTTTCTTCAAAACTTCAGATTTTGGTTTTAGGAGTAAAAAATGTTTTTTTTTTGCAGTTTTTGGTTGATATTTTACCCCTTAGATCCGGATCCATTGATCCGCATATTTTTGCGGATCCGGATCCAGAAAGCCAAAATCTTGCGGATCCAACGGATCCAGATCTGGATCCTAAGCACTGCTTTTAAGTACAGTTTAGAGCAGTAATAGACACAATTCTAAACGAATTTTGCATGATAACTCACAAACATTGGATCAGTGTGCTCTATTATAATGTTCTCAAGCAGGAAAGTTCAATTAGTTTACATTTCTATTTAAACTGTCCAATGATAGGGAGTGTCCTTTAAAAATATCCGACTTTTTTTAAAGAGAGACCAGAAATTTTTATTAAATCAGTTGAAATAACAAGAAATCAAAAAATAATATAATTTACAAAGATTTTTTTTTTAAATTAAGAAATCCACGAATAATTAGAGAAAAATGTATTGTCTGAAGTACATATGATTCAATCCTTTCAACAGATAATCATTTAATAATTTCCGTTGTATCATATAACAATTAACTCGCTTAGTTTTGAATTTAAATTCGGATTTTTGTAAATAAAAATAAATTCCCTGATGTAAGTGTGCATAAAACTAAGTCGGATCCGGATTTCTGAAAGATTTACAAACTTTTTACACAATAAAAATTTTTTAATTTTCGCTTACAACTATATACAACTTTCATTAGTCAACCGGTGAAATTTGTGTTTTGAGAGCAAAAAGCTTTTTGAAAAAGGCTATTGTTAATATTGCCCCCATTAGATCCGGATCCGTGGATCCGCATATTTTAGCAGATCTAGATCCGCATCAAGGAAGCCAAAATATTGCGGATCCGGATCCTAAGCACTGCTTGTAAAGGTTAAAAAACACAAGATAGAAATCAATAAAATTGTTCAATAACATCCTACTTCAACTCCTCACTATAATTGAGAAGCAAAAAGAACTAATTCGAAAATTGTTTACAAAATATTGACAAAATAGTATGTGGGTAGAAAAAACTGAGACTTCACGGGAAAAGAATCACTTTATTTTCTACCCCCACGAACGTCAAAAATCTTTACCGAGTTTTTTTTCAGTTAGTATCTATATATGTATAAAGTTGTAATCTCTGTTAGTTTTTCCGATCATAACTTAGGAACTCCTGGACCTTTTTGGCTCAAATTTTGATTTGGCAACTCTCGGTAGAGACCCAGATATGTGCTTAGCGTGGTTTTGTTAGGAAAAAGCTAAAACCGTAATTTGCGACCAAGTGCGGGTAAAGGGCGGGATTAAACAATGAGTAACCTGGGCAACGCTGGGTTCCCAAGCATGTAAATAATAAATATATAATTTTAATGCTGTGTAACAAGCTTAGACCTGAGCAAACGATATATATATATATATATATACTAGAAATTCAAGGCGCTTCGCGCCCTTCTTTCTAGCCTTAGAGCGCGCTTTCTCTTGCCAGCTTACATCCTGTATAGCCATACTTTCAGTTATAAAATATACAAAATATATTTTAGGATTTCTTTAATTTTAATGATACTTTTTTTGGACAGACACAAAAAGTAATCAATTTAACAAAATAACTACAATTTAATGGCAAAAAAAATAAAAACTAACAAAATAAATATGTAAATCATAATTTTTAACTATTTACAAAAATTTGTGCTTTTTTCGGAGATAAAAGTTTTTTTCTGTAAGTGTCTAGATATATGTGCATATATTGATTAAGGGATATATTCTCAATACTGGAGATGGGCATTACAGAATAAACTTCCATAACAGATTAGCGACAGGGATAAATATTAATCATCAAAAATCATCCCTTTAATTTTTAAAATATGTGAAAAAGTTTCTATTTGAAAGGGGAAATAAAGAAAGACTTTTTTTACCCCTTTACATTAAGTAGAATGAAGAAAAAAAAAACTCACAACATTACGTTTACATATAATATTTAGAGGGGGGGGGGGGGCTAAAAAAAAAAAATTCTAACATTAAGACACATGAAAAATTGTTCCTGCAGGCAAACTAGTTCAATGCAGTTAGTTTGTGTTATGAGTAATAAATTATTTACAAGCAAAAATAAAGTAAGTGGACTTAGTTTTTGAAGGTATTAAGAAATCATGCATGCAATGCATTAACCCTCTTTCTTTGAAGTGTATAAAAATATAATCAGATTTATTACATTGAACTTAACACTTTAAAATACAAAATATAAAAGCAAAAGTTGGAATGCTTCCAAATAAGCGATCAAAAATCGCTTAAATTAACAAAAAATGGCTTATTTGGCAGTCATCCAAAGTTTGCTTCCAAATAAGCGATCAAAAATCGCTTATAATAACAAAAAATGGCTTATTTGGCAGTCATCCAAAGTTTGCTTCCAAATAAGCGATTTATGTTTAATTTATTTCCTAAATCGTTCTGTTTCACAAGAAGAAACTTTTCAAAAATATAATAAATACCAAACATAATCAGTTTAATTAACATTAAAATAAGAAATAGGCTTGATTCCAAAAAGTCAGAGTGAAGAATATAAATATTGCAAAGTTAATTTTGTCATTAAAATATTTTAAAATTTTTATAGATATTTATCAATTGTTGTATCTTCTCTTTTTAGTAATATTATTATATTAATAAATTTTCATAAATCTGCATCTTAGAGATATTGATCTCATGTATTTGTCGTTTTCTTCGTTTTTTCGAGATACTTGTTCTTTTAATGAATCAGTCTCTTTTTCGAGATACTTGTCCTTAGAATGAATCGGTCTCTTTTTCGAGATGCTTGTTCTTTTAATGAATCGGTCTCTTTTTCGAAATAATTGTTCTCTTAATGAATCGGTCTCTGTTTCGAGATAATTGTTCTTTTAATGAATCGGTCTCTTTTTCGAGATAATTGTTCTTTTAATGAATCGGTCTCTTTTTCGAGATAATTGTTCTTTTAATGAATCGGTCTCTTTTTCGAGATAATTGTTCTTTTAATGAATCGGTCTCTTTTTTGTAAAATTGAAGGTTAATTACTCTTACTCTTCACCTCCCCTGGAAAGCTAAAATTTTCCCAGAAATAGCCTAAATAGCTCGCTAAAAGGAATGAAGGAATGGGGGAAATGACGGAAATATTTAGAACATTTAGAACTTCTGTAGAGGAGGCATGATAAAGAAAGCAAGAGGAGCAGGGCTGTCAAACCAAACAAAAAAAAAACAGATTTATGAAATTATTGTGATGTGAGGTTGACTCAAAATGTGACAAAATTTCATGTTGAATGTTCAATGCATAGTGTTTTGAATAGTAGTAAATGATATTAATATTATTTTATTGTATATTGCATGGTTTATTATTTATACTAATGAAGCTAGCCTGTGCCTTGCCTTGGGACATTTAACATGCAACATTTTTTCTGGTTAAGTATTTAGCAAACAATAAAATGAAGTATCCCCAACTTTATAAAGATCAGATATAAAAACAGAAAAAAAACTATTAAGATGGACATTATGCTTTAAACATGTATTATTCTGCAATTTCTATTCAAAATTGCCTTTTTTTGAAAGTCTGCAATTGTTTTCATTATTAGTATAATAAAAGTTTAAACAATCAGCAAAACTTTTTAAATATTCCGAATTTTTTTTTTTATCGAAAACAACTTAAGATTTTCTAGATAAGTTTTTTATTTATTTAATGTAAAGACCTGATTAAATGCAAGGTTGTGATATTTATGTTAAGAAACCCTATAATAATAACCAATCAATAACTTCTTCTTTTTGATGTATATTAGTATCTGAACATAGAGGGGCATTTGTATTTTTTTGTCTGATAAAGTGCTTAGGACCCGAATCCGTAACATTTTGGCTTGAATCCGCAGCCGCAAAATTAACTTAAGTTCAATTTAATTTAAAAGTTTATTACTCTCAATAGTTATTTACATTTGTTTAACATATGTACTGTGTAGTGTTTAGATTAATTACGAAATTAATGTGAGAGAAAAACTAAAAAATACAAATAGGATACACAAGAATTTAACACAAAAAGGTAGAACTAAATGTTATGAGTCTTGGTGAAGTTGTGATATACCTAAAAAAAAGTATCTAGTCACGAATCACAGAAAAAATTGAAACATAAGATCTTGAACAGTAGTTAAATGAACTCGCTAATTCTTTTTGCCCGATGCCATACAACATTCTCACCCTGGACCCCCCCCCCCCCCATCATCTACTCTCTTTAATATAAACGTATTTTACTCTGAGAGAATATATAAACATCAAAACTTCGAGCTTTATTCTTTAGATTTAAGAAAAATTGGTTACTTGGGACAAAAAGTAAAAAAACAGGACAAATATATATTTTATTTTAATTTGGTATCATTAGTATATAACAGTGAATCCCCCCAAACATAATTACAAGTATTATACTTCTAACTATTGGCAATGTCATGACACAAAATGCGTAGTACTTTCATGAATTGGGTGGATACAACTTTTTCAGACTAAAATCATGAAAAATTAACATTTTCAAGAATTTACATTTTTTTTATCCAGTTAATACTGCGAGTATAAATGATGTTCAGCTGTGAAAATGTTGATGGAAAACTAATCTAGTTTTGAGATAATATAAACATTAGTAACAAGAATTTATGAAATACATATCAAGACACAAGACAGCAGTAGTCAAGGCAAATTGTAATGATTTATATTTTTTATAATCCGCCATTTAACTTTTGAAATAGTAACTAGAAGGACTACATTTTATAAATTGCGAAAGGTTGTTGAATTCGATAAATAAAACTAATTTGAACCATTTCTCTCGATCGTCTACGTAGTTCAATTACTTCTCTCTCTGTTCATCAACTTTGTCTCAAG
>NW_019396545.1:57315-90555 GCF_000591075.1 Eurytemora carolleeae | reverse complement strand
ACCAACCAACCAACCAACCAACCAACCAACCAACCAACCAACCAACCAACCAACCAACCAACCAACCAACCAACCAACCAACCATCCATCCATCCATCCATCTGCAGTGTACAAGTAATCCACGTTAAAAGTGCAATTTTATATATTGCAGTCTTGCAGAGTCTGCTGTCTGCATTTAAACGTATTTTACTGCAGGCGAACCATGGAGCAAAATTTTAATAATATACAGGGTGAGTAAAAAAAACCCCGGAAATCATAGACGCTTTGACAAATTTTTCAAAGTTCTTGTTCTGTTCAGATTTTAGACATGAAATAAATAAAATGTGATAAAAAAATAAAAAAATATTTTCTTAACATAAAAAAATCAGCGAAATTTACTTAAAAAAATTGTTGGAAAAATGTTTGCATTAAAATCAAATTATCAGGATATAACAAAAACACGGAAAAATTCTGAGTGGAAGTCTGCAGTAAATCTTATCAAATTAAAACCTTAGAACTGTACTTCCAAAATGTAAATAATTATCGAACATTTTTTGTTCTATCTTATTCAGTTTTTGATGAGTTTTTATGAAATCCCATTTTTCTAACTCACCCTGTATAACGCACTATTTAAATCAAATNTCTCACGGCTCATATATTTGTTGGGGGAAATGTACTCTTTTAAACTTCAAATTTACATTGGATTTTTATTTTGGAAACTTGCTATGATTTGTTAGCATTAATTGAAATATGAAAAATATTTAGCACTTTTGAATATTTTTATCGGCAGTTTTTTTGTCTTGTATGTTATTTCATGACTGTTGTTGCAGTGTTTATTTTCCCGTAGGGATACCGGGATCAAATTCAGGGTTACACAAAACTACAACAATATACAATGTAAGAAACTAGATATTTAGGACAATAAATGTATTATTTTAACATATTGATATCAGGGGGGGGGGGCGGGGAATGGCATTCCCCCCCCCCCTCCCGAATGGATCCGCCGTTGTGTACAAATACTAATTGTCAAAGTAAATAGAAATGTCAAAGAATTAGTATTGGAAATTTCAAATATTATTCTTTTTTGTTAATTTTACTTCCAAAAAAATAAAATTCAAAATTGTCTAAAAACAACTCCTAAATATAAAAAATACATTCACCTATTGTGCAATCATAATGTAATGAGACCCAACAGGCAGAGAATGGAAGGTAGCTGTAACATTGGAAAAGGTGAATAAGTACGTTCTTGTGAAAATTTTACATATAATCGCTAATATACAGTTTTATAAAAGGAAAACATGTTTTAGTTAAAGCTAATAAAGGTACAAACTTATTAACTTATTTGATTTGATTTAAGGTAGCTAGGATACATCATTACGCAGGAACCACTAGCCCGATTTGCCTCAAATTTTGATTCTTTAAAACGTTTGAAGCTGTTCTTGGTTTAGATTTCAAGGCAAAGTTAAGTTCCCAAGCTAGTTTTTAGTTGATTTTTTTTTTTCATGTTTCACGTCTCTATTTCGAGAAAAAATAATTGAATTACGTTCATGTTATCAGTAACAATAATCGAATTTTAAATAAATTAGAATAAGAAAGACCCCACCCACCCCCTCCGCTTTCGTCTATGCATTATGCATAATGTAATAAATAATGAAAGATTTAAATGTTAAATTGATGAGCATTAATGGTTTGTGGTTGCAAGAGAAAACACCAGAATCTTAGACAATTCTTAATGTTAGTATTGCAGGAAAAATGCAGTATCTGGCCTCTAAGGGTTTATACCGCTTTCATCTTGCACCAGCGCACAGTGGGCAAGAGAAGTGTGGGGTGGGGGGAGTGCAGAAGTCCTCAATGAGTAATCACCGCCACCCAAACGTGGTTTGCGGCATGCGCGCTCCTCAATTGGTAATCTCAACCACCTCAATTGGTAATTGGAAATAAGACCATTTTGACCTCTGTTAATGGCCCTATGGTGTACAATACTATAGTACACCATAGGACCACGTTTGGGTGGCGGTGATTACCCATTGAGGACTTCTGCACTCCCCGCCCCCTGAAAAGGGGTACTGGAAACCTTTATAATCCAAATCAAATTTTGGACCATACAGTGTTTGTTTATAACTAGAAATAAAGAGAACTACAAAACTGTTTTTATATAGTCAGTAGGATAATGTTTAAGCTCTCCATGAGCATTTTGACATGACAATGCAAAGTTTTACTCTCCCCAGATTCTAAAAATTGTAAATAAATTTAGAGGTAAAAAATATTATCGAGTTAAGATTATTTTTACCCTTGTTCAGCCACCAGCCCGTTTATAATCTATTAGATACCTTAATTAATAGCATAATCGAATCTTGATCCATTTTTGATAAAAAAGGGGGGGGTTAGCAAAAGAATATGTTTTAGAGTAAAGATATAGGGTTGCAGTACATGTTCATAGTCCAATTTTGAAAGGCCAGCTCATCACTAATTGGAAAAATGCAAAAAAATAAAGTAGGACAATCATTAAAATACATATTTTTTTGTTTTCGACAAATATAAAGATGTGACGCATGTTTTACACCCATTTTTCAATGCCTTTTTAAAGTTTTAGATTTGTAGCTAAATCACACTATATTTTTTAGCACTAACCGGACTTTAAACTGCCCAGCATTAAAAGAAAGCTTTAAAAAAATGTTTTAAAATAATATGTCTTAAAAGTAAGAAAAAACTTTAGGTGAAAGTGTCAAAATTTAGAGTGATAGACCAAAAAATGATGAACCCTGCAGTAAAGAAAGATGAGATACTTTAGCTACCATCTTGTGAACAAAAAATTGCCTCCTGTATAAGTTAAGTAGCATCTAATGCTTCTTGTTTTGAGATTTCAAAAATGTGATCTGTCGTACCAACGTCTTTGTGCTGTGAAATTTGTCTTTTAAATACAATCGGGCTTGTTTGAATATTTGATAACTCCCAACTGTTTAAATGATGTAATTTTACCAAGTTTTAAAACACAAATTTTCGATGCTCCTTTAACAACTATTATAACTTTAAGAAAATCCAAGAACACTTAAAGGTCCAGGGTCCAGTGTTTACTGTACTGAATGACATGATGACACCCCACCGAGAAATTACATCAAAACTTGTCTAAGATACATTTATCCATGGGAAATACAAAGTACAAATACCCTGCCACTATATCTTCCCTTCTAAAGAAACAAGTCAAGATCCAATCAAAAATTATGACACTCGAGAATTTTAATGGTAACAAAAAAATACTATACGCAAACAGTAACAATTATAAAATTACGTTTAAAACAAAAATACATCTTAAAGTATCTAAATTAGGTATATTCCTAGAGAACGATTTTAGGACCCCCCCCCCCCCCCCCCCCCCCCCCCCACCACTAATCTGCCATGGAGGGGGGGGGGGGGGGGGGGGGGGGGATCTAGTAAAGTAAATCTTTTCAAAACAGTAGGCTAACTTTAATAACTCTATATTACTAAAAACGAAATGAAAATAGTGAAGGGGAGGTAAATTTAAGTGGTGGAATAAGAAGGGGAGGGAGGGGGAAGGTAAAATTCTCATTATTCAAAAGGAAACTCGGCAGGAGTTGAAACTGCTTTCTACCTAATCCTTAATACTCATATTTCATAGGTTTAGTTCTAGGCTCTAGAGCTAGGTTTAGTTTGGATCTAGACTCTTGCACTAGGTTTAGTGTAAGTCTAGACTCTAGAACTAGGTTTAGTTTAGGTCTAGGCTCTTGAACTAGGTTTAGTGTATGTTTAGTATAGGTCTAGATTCTAGAACTAGGTTTAGTTTAGGTATAGATTCTAGAACTAGGTTTAATTTAGGTCTAGACTCAAGGCCTAGGTTTAGTTTAGGTCTAGACTCTAGAACTAGGTTTGGTTTAGGTCTAGACTCTAGAACTAGGTTTAGTTTAGGTCTAGATTCTAGAACTAGGTTTAGTCTGGACATTAGAAAAAGGTTTAGCCAAGGTCTAGCTCTAGAGCTAGGTCTAGTGTAGGTCAAGGCTCTAGAAATAGGTTCAGTTTAGATTTAGAATCTAGAACTAGGTTTAGTGAAGGTCTATGCTCTAGAAATAGTTCAGTTCAGATTTAGATTCTAGAACTAGGTTCAGTTTAGGTCATGAACTAGGTTTAGTGTAGGTCTTAGGTCTAGACTCTAGGACTATATTTTGTTTAGGTCTAGGCTCTAGAACTAGGTTTAGTTAAGGTATAGGCTCTAGAAATAGGGTAAGTTTAATTTTAGACTCTAGATCTAGGTTTAGTGTCGGTCTGGACTCTAGAAATAGGTTAAGTTTAGGTCTAGACACTAGAACTAGGTTTAGTTTAGGTCTAGGCTCTTGAACTAGGTTTAGTTTAGGTCTTAACTCTAGAACTAGGTTTAGTTTAGGTCTAGACTCTAGAACTAGGTTTAGTTTAGGTCTAGACTCTTAGAACTAGGTTTAGTTTAGGTCTAGGCTTTAGAACTAGGGTTAATTTAGGTCTAGACATTAGGACAGTATATAGTTTAGGTCTTAAACTAGGTTAAGTGTAGGTCTAGACTCTAGAACTAAGTATAGTTCAGGTCTAGGTCTAAACTCTAGAATTAGGTTCAGTTTAGGTCTGGACTCTAGAATTAGGTTCAGGTCTAGGTCTAAACTCTAGAATTAGGTTCAGTTTAGGTCTGGACTCTAGAATTAGGTTCAGTATAGGACTAGACTCTAGAATTAGGTTCAGTATAGGACTAGACTCTAGAATTAGGTTCAGTATAGGACTAGACTCTAGAATTAGGTCTAAGCCTACAGTGTATGTTTTGAAGCTAACTAAAGATTGTAAAAAATGTATGTACTTAGTAATTTGCTCGTATGTATTGTTCAAAGTCCAAAAGAAGGTACTCAAATAAAAAGATAAAAACTTTTAATGTTGGCGGAAGTTGTGAATTCCTCACCTAAATATTAGAATATTCACTTTTAACTACACCTGCAAACATTGTCTTTGCATAATGCATATGAAAGCATATGAGAATTCTTTATTTAGATCATTGCTTAGGATCCGGATCCGTTAGATCCGCGAAATTTTGACTTCCTGGATCTGGATCTAAGAGTCAAAATATTTATTAAAAACTAAAAAAACTTTTCGGCCTCAAAATCCAAATGGTTCTCTTAATTGTTCATCAAGTTTTAGTTTAAAAATCAGTGAATCACAAAGAAATGTTCATGGTCCATTTTCTCTGTAAATGTCGAACCACTCAAGGTAGAATTTTTAGAACCATGCTAAGAAGATACCCGCGGTTCTGCCGAGTTCTCCAATCAAATTTGAGGCAAATCGTTCACGGGGTTCCTGAGTTATGATCGGACAAACAAACAAACAGACAAACAGAGATTACTACTACTATTTCTTTTGTAATTATAAAGTAATAATCTCTGTTTAAGTGTCCGATCATAACTCAGGAACATGTTGGCCGATTTGCCCCAAGTTTTGATTGGGAAACACGGAAGAACCATGTTCTTGTATTGAATTACAAATTCTACCATTGAGTGATTCGAAATTAGTTTTCTAGGTAACGCTTGGTTCTCAAGCTATAGTTATATTAGTAAATATAGGGGTAACAAATTGATTCATGTTTCCAAATTAAATCTCCAATACTAAACCTTTTTTAAAAACTTTTTGGTGTCTTTTTTAAAAATTGTTCTTTCTTTTTGCATGGAGGTTTAAACCGCCATATTTCTTACTTCCTGATTTTAGAAGATATTTCTTTATTTTTACAAAATATTAAACAGAGACAGTCTTGTTTTTACAATACATTATCCAAGACCGGGGAAAATGTTTTCTCTCAGCAAGGGGGGGGGGATGTCATGGAGAAAATATTTACAAAATTTAAGCTGAAAAAAAAATTCAGACAAATGAACCGTTAACTTAATTTAAATATTTGCGCGTGTGCTAAAATTAAACACAAAATCGCAAATTTATTAACATTCAATTTATTTGCAAAAAATTATTTTTAAGCTGAATATATACTTCTGAGTTCGCTCTTGGAGACATTTTTAGGGGGAAATTCTGAGGGACAGTAGATACTGTGGACATAATTTCAATCTTAATAGTGGTTCTCTAGAAAGTGATTGGCGCTTTTATAGATATAGATATAGAAAAATATTTATTTTTTATCGAATAATCTTTTCCTATATTAATCGTTTTTCTCGTCTGAATATCACATTTTAAGATTGCCGGGGTTTGCCAAAAAAAAAAAAAACAGGGGAATCATCCAATTTATTTGCACGGTTGTTTCACATTTCTTGACTAATATCTTGAATTTGTGCTTTATTTCAATACCTCCCCCCCCCTCCCCAAATCCCTCTACTTTGATCAAAAGTTGACTGAATATCATAAAAGCAGCAGATTGAAAAAAGCCACGCCCCCTTCACATTATTATAGGGTACGCCCTAAATCGAGCCTCTGAAACCTTTCCACATTATACATTTAAATGACGCTTACTTTCCCGTAAACATTTTTTAACTGTTTTTTGACATTACCTTTGGGAAACTGGGTCACAAGCCAAGAGAACTCCTTCAAATATTTCTCCTTTTTCACTTTCGATTCTCACACACTTCCGTAGAAACTTCCTGATATATTTCACTTCACAAACGGGAAGAGATTCACCAGAAAATGACATTATTTGACGGAATAACACCGGCAGCAGTCACCATTTTTAGCGGAATTGGAAAATAAATATCGAGCTTGTTTAGTCAAAGTTTCTGCGGCAAAAGCGAAGAATCGATACCAAAATATTAAATGTCGTCTTCTAAACTGAGTTTTCTTGCTCATATCGAAATCAGGCTTAAACATGTATTGCAACCTGTTATTATACCCCCTTTCATCTTATAAAAACACTGTTTTAACAATAAAATAAAAATTAATGCAATTTTTTCTTTTTTTTTACTGAAAAAATGAACGAAATAAAAATTGGCGGGAAGTTTACAGAAAATCCGCCTTTTCACTTTGAGCACGAATACCGCGGTTATTTTTCACGGTCTAGCAGACAACCGCGGCCTCACAGGTAAATGACCTTTTGAATTAAGGTCAGTTAGGGTCATGCGCCATGTTTGTATGATATGATCCAATGTTTAATTCTTATCAACTCATTTTAAATTGTCAGAGGCCGTTAACTCTATAAGAAATCGGTGTCTAAAGTTTAATTCAACATTCCGCGTAAACAGATTTGAAAGTGTTTTGTCGTTAGAACCGATTAAAATTAATAGTTAAGAAATTTGTTTTCTGTCTATACGTGTAAAGTGCGGCTAATTTCTAACTTAAAAGATGTTCTTCAGGACAACTTTAATAGCAGATTTATTGGGTCCTTCCTAGTAAACAATTTTTGGACCCCCCCCCCCCCTGCACGTTCCCATCAATTCATGACCATTAATTATAATTTATTTTGTATAATTTTAGGGTTGGGTTAACACAATTTCTGGGCCGAGCGCTGTCACTAGGACAGACTAAGGGGTCGAGCGCTGCGGCTATTACATGCCAGGGGGCCGGGCGCTGCGGTCACATGGTCAATTAATATCCATGTCTTACATACTAGATCCATGTGCACAATTGATTGGATGGGGGTGGGGTCCTAAAATCGTATACTAGGAAATTATCGACTTGTTTCCCTTTTTATTTTTTTTTATTCGGACATTAAGTTTCTACCCCTTATTTCAGATGAAAATGTCATCGGTATAAACTTTGTTAATATTTTGGCTCAGCGCAGCGATGACATCTGCAGATCCGAGGTCCAAAGGTGAAAACGTTAAATTATTACTTTTTTTCTGGGTTGGAAATTGGAATTATATCGTGGTTTGATATGATGCTTGGTAATTTCCTTTTATACAAATTTGACCCCCCCCCCTTTCTTTCAATTTTGTACATGAATTTCAAAGGGTCTGTCCTAGAGAACGAGTTTTTGACCCCCACCCCCCATTCTATTTGTGCATGACCTAGATTTTAACTATTTTTTAAATAAATACTAATTTTGTATTATTTCAGAACTAGGTTAGGTTAGGACAATTTATGGGCCGAGCGCTGCGGCAATGACAGGCTAGGGGGTCGGGCGCTGTGGCCATATGACCAACTTAATCCTTGCGTTAAACATGAGATTTATGTACAAAATTAATAGGATGGTGGGCCCGGAGGGGGTTTCCTAAAATCGTTCTCTAGGAAATTATCCTCATATGTAGGATATGGATATTTATTGGACATGTGGCCGCAGTGCTTGGCCCCTCAGCAGCTCCTAGCCACGGCGCTCGGCCCCCTAGTCTGTCATAGGACATAGCCGCAGCGCTTAGTCCAGAAATTGTCTTAACCTAACCCAAAATAATAAAAGGTAAGTAATAATAGTTTTGCTGAAAATTAGTGGTCAGTGGTCATGAACAACATTGATAGGAGGGGGGGGGGGGTCCAAAAATATTGTATACTAGGAACCCTGATGTATTAATAGACAGTGCCTTTTTTAACAGTTATGTGTCAAAAGAATACTATTTTTTTTGTGGATTGCAAAGTTTCAAAATCCATTACTCTAGATTTTGAATATTGTATTTTATATTTAATTTTTTTTACCTCGTGTTAATTGGGGACTTTTTCATAGCTGAAATCTTAATATCTCTTTAACTTAGGCAATGGATTGTCGAACAATGAAAATGAATTCAATGCAGATGGCGAAGAAGGTTTAATTTAATTTCACATATAAAAACTTTAAATTTAAATAACATCATAAATTATAAATAATGATAATTAGTCTTGCTGTAGAATTTTTATTCCGGACTATGGGATAAATAAAATCAAGGGGAAGGGGGAGGTTTGAAGGATTAAGCTTCATCCAGACAATTTTTTTTCTTTACGCCTCTTCTCTTGTCACTGTCAAATTATGTTCCATGAAAAATGATTACGAAATACACAAAGCCCTTTTGGTTTCAATAGACGGCGACTGTTAAGAACGACCAATGTTAATTTGATTTTTATTCTTTTCCAGATGGATATACAATAGAATATAACGATATAATTGTAAAGAGTGAACTACTGGAAGAGGGGGATAATGATCAGGTATAATTTCAAATTTTAAAGCAAATATATAATTCATGCAATTTTATGTTATTCAGACTACTACTAGCGCGCCGGTCAGAATGCTCCAATATTAAATTTGACCTTAGAAATGAATTCTTCGTGCCCAATAACTTATAAATCGACATACAACATGTAAATATGTGGGAAGATGGCCCATAATGTAACTGCCGGCTACTAGCGCGCCGGTCAGAATGCTCGAATATTTATTTAGACCTTAGAAATGAATTCCTCGTGCCAAATTACCTATAAATCGACAAACACCTGTAAAAAATGTACTAAGATGACCCATAATATAATGGTTGGCTACTAACGCGCCGGTCAGAATGCTCCAATGTCTATTTTGACCTCGGAAATGAGTTCCTTGTCCCAATTTTGCTATATTTTGATGTATCTCATGCAACTGTTATTCTAACTTTGGCCAAACTTAGCACATAAGTATTCAAAGATATTTTCTTTGGTTGGTTGGTTGGTTGGTTGGTTGGTTGGTAGGTAGGTTGGTTGATCAATGTCAATATTTGTTAAAAGGATAACTTTACCACCGATGACTATGCTTACAACTACTTGGATACAGCTGCAGAAGCAGAAGATGATCCTATATTTCAGGTAGAATACTCAATTATATCTAACAAGAAGAATACTCACTAAAGGGACTGTAAGCGTAAATTCAAGTGAACCTCCATGCAAAGATGGCAACAATGGATTTACAACGGTACCCTTAAAATTATGTCTCATTTATGCATTTATGCGCATTTCTACTGCAGTTTTACATATAGAAATTATCAGAATAAAAGTTGCACCAAGAAAAAATTATTGATGAGATACAGGTCTCAAGGGTACTGTTGTTAATCGAGTTTCGTCATCTTTGCATGGAGGATTACTTAAAATTGCCCTTACAATCCGTTCAATCAAGTTTCAAAACTTGCATACAGTGGGAAATACAAAACTGTTGTATAGGAACTAGGAAGTCGACATAAAAGAATTCTTGTCATTTTATCTTTATATTAAGTAAATAGTTTTCTATTAGCTAGTAAATCATCTTATCAAGCTAAATACACTCCTGCACAATTGCTGTTTCTCACGTTCAATATATTTATTCATTCCAGAGTTCTTTTTCTATTCCACAGATTTATGTGTCCCACTCGGATCATGTTCCATTTAAATCATAAATGTAGAGTTCTTCAATTTTCATACATGGAATCGTAATAAAAAGCTAAAAGTTATGTCGAAGAGGAGAGTAAAATAAAAATTATAAAATCCTTTTCTTTTAAGTGAATTTGTAATAAACCATCTTAAAACTGTAAAAATCTGGATTTTGTTTTCACAAAAAGAAAATGAACTGAATAAAAGGGGGGGGGGGGGCATGAAACGTATTACTCCCCGGAAAATTTAAACAGTGTTTAAACATAACTTAGAATTGTCGTTGGAAGCTGATTTTTTAAATGCAAATTCAGAATTATGTATATTACATGCATTTTTTGGTTTTGAAGGAATCTGAGCAAAAGTGCGCGCGCGCTATTTGTGAAAAATTGCGACTTTTTTGACAGTAAATCAATGTTAACTTCATTAATTGCACTTGAACTTTTTTCCTGACACTCTTGAAACAAATATGCGCCTCCAAAGGCTTAAATCTCCGCGCGCGCGCACAATAAAAGAAAATATCTTTGAATACTTATGTGCTAAGTTTGGCCAAAGTTAGAATAACAGTTGCATGAGATACATCAAAATATAGAAAAATTGGGACAAGGAATTCATTTCCGAGGTCAAAATAGCATTGGAGCATTCTGACCGGCGCGCTAGTAGCCAACCATTACATTATGGGTCATCTTAGTACATTTTTTATATGTTGTATGTCGATTTATAGGTAATTTGGCACGAGGAATTCATTTCTGAGTTCAAAATAAATATTCGAGCATTCTGACCGGCGCGCTAGTATAGCCGGCAGTTACATTATGGATCATCTTCCCACATATTTACATTTTTTATGTCAATTTATAGGTTATTGGGCACGAGGAATTCATTTCTGAGGTCAAATTTAATTTTTGAGCATTCTGACCGGCGCGCTAGTAGCCAACCATTACATTATGGGTCATCTTAGAACATTTTTTACATGTTTTATGTCGATTTACAGGTAATTTGGCATGAGAAATCCATTTCTGAGGTCAAAATAAATATTCGAGCATTTTGACCGGCGCGCTAGTACCCGGCAGTTACATTATTTTTTCACAAAAAGCGCGCGCGCGCACTTTTGCGCAGATTCATTCAAAACCAAAAAATGCATGTAATATACATAATTCTGAGTTTGCATGCAAAAAATCAGCCTCCTACGACAATTCTAAGTTATGTTTAAACACTGTTTAAATTTTCCGGAGAGTAATACGTTTCATGCCCCCCCCCTTTAAAAATTTTAAATAAATATACGTGGCCCTGTCATCACTTTCATGAAATCTAACAGTAAGTTCACAATTTTCTCTTTCATGTTTCCAAATAATATTATTGAAAGACCCTCCTTCTAATCCCCAGGTATTACAGTATGATGATGGTAGTGAGGGTGGACTTTATGTTAGGGAAATGGTTAAAGGAACACCAGAACAGAGGAAACTTAGACAAAAAGGTATAAATCCGCGTCCCTGGTGTTGTAAATGGTTTTGGAGAAGTTTTTATATTATTTAATAATAAAACTTCTTAGATTTCAAAACTGTTATTATTATTACCATTATTAACAATCAACCGAAAGTCAAAGTACTACGACCTGTAGGTTATAATACAAAGAAAACATGGTTTAGCTCCCCTACTTGCCATGGTCTATATGGTAAGAACATTTTTATTGATTTTTGGAGATATGACCAATTTTTCCCGTTTTTAAAATAGCTTTTCCTGTTTTTTGCTTTTCATCCTAATTCTTGTAATTCCTGTTAAAAACTAGTCTAACCAATAGATAAGGATACATCAAACTTTTTAGTTTGACAAAATCGGCATCAATATGCAACCAACCTTATAAGTGATTGATTGATTGAGTGAGTGATTGATTGATTGTTTAGCTCGGCTGGAAAATATGAATGTGCGAAGTGAATGTCCAGTATGCGGAGATAGAGTTAATGGAATACATTACGGAATATATACTTGTGAGGGGTGAGCAGAATATTTACTTAAGATTGTTGTTGTAATTCTAAGTGATCCT
Source organism: Eurytemora carolleeae (assembly GCF_000591075.1). Classification (NCBI taxonomy): domain Eukaryota; kingdom Metazoa; phylum Arthropoda; class Copepoda; order Calanoida; family Temoridae; genus Eurytemora; species Eurytemora carolleeae. The sequence goes on along the minus strand of NW_019396545.1, from coordinate 78,311 downwards.
CCATTAAAGGGCGCAATCCCCGATTCACAACGATACCCTTGAATCCTTGATTTTTTCATTTTTCAGGGTTTTATTCGATAAATTGGAAAGAAAAGTTAAAATTTATGAAAAAGAAATTAAATTTTGGTTAAACAGTATCAAAAAAGATGAAAAAACAAATCATTATCCCCTTTTTTTGCACTTAATTGCATACTCATATTTAAATATTTTTGACATTTTGTGCTAGGAGTATATATGAAAATTGTAAAGAAAATTTTAGCAATATTGTTAATTTTTATTTAATTTCAGATGCAAGAATTTCTTCAAGAGGTCGATGTCTATAAAGAAACCATATGTTTGTAACAACCAGGGGCTCTGTGATGTAGGAGTCTTCGTAGACTTTTCAGGGATTAAAAGGTACTTCGTAGATTTCTAATGGGTTAACAATTGTTCGTAGACTTCTCAGGTCAGAAGAATTTAGTATTTTTTTATGGATTATAAAAAACTTCATAAACTTTTCTAAAGAGTAAAAGGTACTTTGTAGACTTATCAGTGTTTAGGGAATAAAAAGTACTTCATAGACTTTCAGGGATTAAGAAGTACTTCGTAGACTTTAAAGGTATTAAAAGGCACTTCGTAGGTTTACAGAGATTATTATTTTTGAGGGATTAAAAGGTACTTCATAGATTTAAAGCACTTCATAGATTTTTTAGGGATTAAAAGGTATTTTATAAACTTTTCCAAGATTAAATAAAAAGTATAAAAAAAAGAAAGTAAAGAACACATAAACTTGCACTTACTGTAAGAGTAAGATAAACACTTTATTCTAATATTATCTATATTAAAATGTTTTTGTCGGACACAAAAACTGAATTGACAATTGTGACGTCAGAATACAGCTGTACTGAGAGTGTACAAATTCTACGTTGTCATCTATTATACTAAAATCTATTTGGGTCTGGCGTTTGTTCTAGTCCGACGTTGGTACTGTCAAGGACAAGGGTTAGAGGAATGGAACGCATGCTGAAGGAGGTGTCAAGGTTCTGTAAAGGAGTGTATATGAAACTGTCAATTGAGAAAACAGTAATCCTCTCCAACGGCCAAATAGGGCAGGTTTGGAAAGTGGAACCGGGAACACCAGACCTTGAAGCATGTCTGGTTGGTAAGTACCTAGGAGTAGACATACAGGTTAAAGGAAGGAACCTTGTCAAGGCCAGAGAGGAGCGTATNTATCAAGGTTCTGTAACCATATGCATATGAAGCTGTTGATTGAGAAGACAATAATACTATCCAATAATACTATACTTGACCTAAAGAGCAGGTTTGGAAAGTAGAACCGGGAACACCAGACCTTGAAGCATCCAACACCAAGCAGCTCGTTTTATACTAGAACTATCAAGATCACTTCCAAGGTAGCGGGATTCATGGATGCGGGTTTCAAACCAATAAAGGATAGGATAAGGGAACGTGTAGCAGTATGTGTGCATAAGAAATGCGACCCTATCCTTACCAATGTATTCGACGCGGCGACCGCAGCACACGACCCGTGGGCGAGAATGGTTGGGGACCTGGTGTCCGTATTGGGTTTTGAAGCTTTTAACGGTCCCAAACCTAGGTTGAAGAATAGACTCATCGAAGTAGCAGTACAAGGGGTTTTGAGGCAAAAGAGGCGGTTTGTGTTTCTAAACTGCATGCCAACCCCACAAGTCTGGTTCAAACTTCGGCCCCATGTATGTGATAGCAAAGCAGGGGGCTTGCTGAACAGACTTAGAGCAGGAGATGCGGGGCTAGGCAACCGCCACCCAAACATCCATGGCTCTACAACAAAGTGGTGTCCACTTTGCCTTAATAAAGGGTTAGTTAGCCACCTTTCGGAAATTATGTTGCTGGACAGGTGGATGGACCTGGCAGGAGCACTTTAATCGACTGTAACCTCTATTCTTCACCTAAAGGGTTGACAGATACCAACCAACCAATGGTTTTATTTGGTTAGCCAACTGACTGGAATGTATCTACTTTATTTCCCTAGATTTGGACTAGATGATGGGGATTTAAAGGTCTAGTTAGAACAGAGGCGGGGCAGTGCACCCTGCTGCCTGGCGGTCTGGGGGGCCCACAATGGTGTGTGTGATAGCAAAGCAGGGGGCTTGCTGAACAGGCTTAGAGCAGGTGATGCGGGGCTAGGCAACCGCCGCCCGAACATCCACGGCTCGACAACGAAGTGGTGTCCACTTTGTCTTGATAAAGGGTTAGTTAGCCACCTTTCGGAACATCATGTTGTTGTATCTTGTCAGGCAGTAGCCTATGAGCGGTCAGCTTCAGGATTGGGAGTACTCATGACCGATTCGACCCGAAGCAGTACGACAGTCCTCTCTAGGATCTTAGGGGGTGACAATGTCTCTAGGGAAGTGCTCCTGAAGAGAGCGGGTAAGCTCAACCTGCTGCTGGACAGGTGGTTGGACCTGGCAGGAGCACTATAATCATCGGTAACCTATATTCTTCACCTAAAGGGTTGACAGATACCAACCAACCAATGGTTATTAATTGGTTAGCCAACTGACTGGAATGTATCTACTTTATTTCTCTAGATTTGGACTAGATGATGGGGATTTAAAGTTCTAGTTAGAACAGGGGTGGGGCAGTGCACCCTGCTTTCTGGGCGGTCTGGGGGACCCACAATGGGGTTTCTTGCAGATTCCAATTCCTTATGATTCCTTATGATTGTACCAGCCCTCCGTTTGTACGTCTTAGGTTTGTACCGTCCGACGTTTGTACATCTTAGGTTTGTACCGTCTTACGTTTCTTGTACTGTCCGACGTTTGTGCTTCTTAGGTTTGTGCCGTCCGACGTTTGCACTGTCCGACGTTTGTGCTTCTTAGGTTTGTGCCGTCCGACGTTTGTACTGTCCGACGTTTGTACCGTCCGACGTTTGTGGGTCCGACGTTTGTAACGTCCGATGTTTGTGGGTCCGATGTTTGTAACGTCCGATGTTTGTGGGTCCGATGTTTGTACTGTCCGATGTTTGTACTGGTACCTCTAAATTCAAAATTAGAATATACAATATTATCTAGAAGGTGAACAATCCCTTAAAGGAAATATCAAAAAGGCGAACAATCCCTTAAAGGAAATATCAAAAAGGTGAACAATCCCTTAAAGGAAATATCAAAAAGGTAAACAATCCCTTAAAGGAAATATCAAAAAGGTGAACAATCTCTTAAAGGAAATATCAAAAAGGCGAACAATCCCTTAAAGGAAATAGCAAAAAGGTGAACAATCCCTTAAAGGAAATATCAAAAAGGTGAACAATCCCTTAAAGGAAATATCAAAAAGGTGAACAATCCCTTAAAGGAAATATCAAAAAGGTGAACAATCCCTTAAAGGAAATATTAAAATGAATGTTGTATTTTCTAGGAAAGGAACACGGTGTCAATCCTGCAGATTTCTAGGCTGCCTAAACTCAGGGATGATTCATCAAGGACACAACAGATCAACGTTAGTACATTTTATCCTTCATCTGAATTATCGTTTCGAGGTAGATAATATCAACCATGAGGGGGTGGGGAGCAGGGGCGGATACAGGATTGACTATAAAGACTCAAAAAGAGTCAAAATTAATGACTAAAGACAAAAAACTAGATTTTTAACTTCTCACACATTATAGTTAATATATTAAGACAGATATTTTTCCTGTTTTGCACTAGGGTTTCTTTCCCTTAAGCATTGAGATTGAGAAGCTATTCTGAAAATAGGAACAAAAATTCCAAATTCAGGGGGGGCTACGCCCCTCCCTGAATCTGTCGGGGGGGGGAATGTCCCCCAGCCCCCCATGTATCCGCCCCTGATGGGGGGAGTTTCAATGTTCTAGGGAAATTTCTTACTGGACATCAACTCTGACAATTTTCACCCTTTTTGGCGCTTTCCCATAAAAATAGTTAATTTATTTATCACCCTCAATTCAGTGAATAAAATCCTAAAATCATGGGGGGGNTATTTAGCCATGAGTTCGCCTTAAACCGACCTAGAGACTATCCGAACTAGTAATCGAGCAGAGTTGTAGAAATAAAAAATATCGAGTACTGTTAACTCCCCACGCGTTTTTAAGGATTTAAATTGACGTACCATTTAAACTACTTCTAACTCCCATCCAAGACCACCTACCCAGCTTTTTTAAGATACAAAACAATTACTTAGCATATTTTATCTGTTAACAGTCTTAATGTAACTTTCAGAAACAAGTTAATTAATTCAGGGGCCGACCGCGACGAACTCAGAAAACAGATTCTCCGAAAGCTAAGCGTTTGAGACTCCTTTTACCGGCCAGCAATACGGGGACAAATTATTATCTCCAGCCGGACAATTCAATGCAAAACCCCAACGACTCTCTAGGGACGATTTCCAGATCATGAAGAAGAAAGTTATGATTTTTAATTAAAGATTGACGGTGATAATATGACAACTGTCAACTCTGACGGACTCAACAGTATACATATTTAATGAAAAAACGTCTTAAAACCAATTTTGTTTTTCTGAAGAAAGTCAACTACTGCCACTTTTCTGCAAAAATTTAGTTGGAAAGGGAAGGAAAATTCGGGAAACTTTGAGTGCACTAGCACTGAATTATTTAAGGAGCTTTTCCCCTACAACTCTTCTTTTCTAGTCATATATCATTGCAACTTGCTGTCGTAGAACTTTAATATTTCAAACATTGAGATCTGCCAGATAAAATGGTCAACGTTTGTAATATCAAGGGTTTGCGCTGTCAGATTGCAAAGATTCAAGGATTAGAACATTGAGTTTCAAATCCTTTGATCTATTTGACAGGGGTTATATTTTTAAAAATTACCCTCCTGGGGGGGGGGGTAAAGATCTGGGGGGGAAAGGAAAAATTGGACATAAAATGGAAAGTTCTTTCATCCTTTTTGATACTTTATAACAAAAATTGTATTACCTTGATTTTCCTCTAAAATTTATTTATTTTCTCAAATTCAGTGAATTTATCCAAACATAAAACTGAAATCGTCTCCAACAGGGGAGAAATCAGAAGACAAGAGTATCCTGGAAGCTATGCTTGAAGCCCCGGCTCTTGAATACAAGAATACCAAAAATAATGAATTTACAAAAATAAATATTGACACACAAGCCTCGGTTGCGACATCAAACGAAGGTATATTATATACTCATAAGTAAATGATTTCTCGACTTTAATTCTGAATTCTTAATCATATTTAAACTTAATATTTGATCTGAGAATTTAAAGAATTCAAACCGCGTCGCTGATCCGCCAAAAACCGGTTCCAAAAAGCGCCGCCTTAAAACAATTTCAAGTGAAACCAACCATGTTTGAACCGCGTCTCATACTTGAGCTGCGGCTCAAATTCTATAAATTTGGCCTCTGGTACAATTCAAAGTTTGATATATTTAAGGTCTATGACATTGGGTTGCATTGATAAAAGAATCAGAAAATTAGAATTCGAGTTAAAAATAAATAAGTATAATTATTTAATAAATTATTTTTTGAAAAATCAAATATTTATTATTATTATTTTTAAAAAATTGGCATATCTTAGATTTATCACCTGGTGTATCGTATGAGCAGGACCCGGAAGTGAGCAGGATAATGGAGGAGCAGCATAATGCCGCAATCAATCTTCTCAGGTATATTGAAAATGCTTGGTCCTCCAGTGGTTAAAAAATCTGATTTCTTAGTTATATCAGACACGTCAGACTATAGTTTTTGATGTGTTTTTTTTCAAGGTGATAACTTTTTAGAATTTTACTCTTTAATTTTAATGTTTTCACCAAATTTCTTGCTCGCCCAAATTTGTAATTATCCCCTCCAAACCTCAGTTTTTGGCACTTTGGCACCCCCTCCTCTTCTTTACTTTGGGATTTCTTTCCTTACTGCAGTTTTAAATATACTTTACTGACCCATGAATCCCTCGATCATTTTATAAGTTCCTTGAAATAATTATGTGAAAAACAATAACAAAAATCAAGTATTTTCCTTCCACATTTGGTCGGGGGCGGGGGGGAGGAAGGGGGGTATCGAGATATTTGATTACCGGTTTGAACTTGCTAACCTGGCGTCGGTACGTCTGGGGAAGGTCCATTTTTGGTGAGGTCTTTTTAGATCATAACCCCTTATTCTCCTCATTTACTCTTTTAATATTCTGTGAACATTGAACAATCTCTTTTTTTCAGGGAGCAACTAAAGTTTGAGAAGAATAAAAATTTAGAACTAGAGCGACAGCTGAAACATAAAGATGAACAGGTAACCGCAGTTTTCATCTTGGGTAAATATGATATGTTTTCCTGGGCCAATCCCAGTCCGAAATGTTTTTGTTAACTATTAATTTAGTATTAACACAATCATTTTATATTAGTAATTTATTGATTCAGAGCAAGACATTAGAAATCCAGTTGAATCTGATGGAACGTCATATGGTGCTAGGTGCTTCATTATCAACTAAACTTAAGTCAGAGAACCAAAGGTACTATACAGTTAGACCCAAAAGTTTCTACCCCTCCGCACCCCTCCCCCCCCCCAAGAAAAAAATATATGTTTACCATGCAATTAATATCATACAAAAACATTTAACTATTTTGCAAAAAAAGAACGAATTTTAGCAAAAATACTTGACAGTTTTAATGCCATTGTTATTTCCTATTATGTTCTTCTCTGTTTAGGTTGAAGGGCGAGTTGAAGAGATTGAGTTTGTTTAAGGGGTTCATGAAAAAGGGGAGGAGGGAGTCCACGAGAACCGAGGAGCTAGAGAACGGGTTTATTGATCCTCTCTCCGTGCTTGATGTATCACACGACAACGGATCGTCTGTCAGTATCAAGGAGGAACCGGAGAATTGAGGTCTCAATCCATTTCATCCGGAGCCTGGGGCCGTCTAAAAAAAATGGACCCTGATCCTGCTCATGAAATTCTTGCTAATTTCTTGAACCTAAAAAAAAATTCCATAAAAGTCTTCTTTTGTTTCTTTAAATTTGTATGCAGAAACCATTCAATTAATTCAATGATATATTATTGTTTGACACCAAAAATGTGCGGCCTTAGAGCGAACTTTTCTTTCTTTGATTTATGGTCGAAGTTTTGGCTCTTGTATTCAGATCCGTTGATCCTATTTTTTTCGGAACTGGATCCAAGGAGTGGTTTTCCCTCTAAAGGTTAACCCACTCAACTTTCAACTTCGAATGTATATACCATGCAAAGGACATTCCCGTGGCTGAACGTATGAGGCAAGTCAGTCAAGGGGTTTGTGAGTTATGGTCAAGCATACAAACATACAAAGATTACTACTTTATATATTTATATTATTTTAGTTTTGAATGAAGGTTTCATTTCGCCTTGTACTTCCACAAAATTTACCTGATCATACCAAAGTTTTGATAAAATTTGTCAATTGATGAACATTTTCCAAGAAAATATTTTTATGAACTTTTTTTTTCGGCACTCGAATTTATGGAGTTTGATTTAAACAGAGGCCGAATTTAAAGAATTTGAGCCGTGGCTTAAATTTAATCCGCGGCTCAAATATGGTTGGTTCCATTTAAAATTGTAATAACATTTTTCAAGATTTAAGCTGGCGCTCAATTGAAACCGGTTTTTGAGGATTTGAGATTCGGCTTAAATTCATTAAATTCGGACACAGGAAATATATTTTTAAAGTTCTAATTATGATGAAATGATGAACATTAAAGTTTATACATTTAAAACTTTACAATACAAACCTGTTAAATCCATCATTTTACAATATATTTATGAATTAACATTCAATCACATTATTGGAAAATGTTTCTTCATTTTTTGACGTATGTAATAATTTCATTTTGAAAATATCCCTTTTTTTGACAGTTTCTATCGTGTATGTTAACACTTCTAGTAAAAAAAATGCATTTATATCTTTATGTTTTAAATAATGAAATTTCTACAAATGTGATATTTTTTAGATTATGTAATTCATTGTTGTGCAAATGAGCTTAACTGTTGTTATTTGTGTGTATTTAGTGCCAATATTGGCCATTTAAATGTAAAAGGAAAATTTTATTTTTAATGCAATATTTAATATAATTGTTATGCTAAGAATCCCTTAAAACATCGATACACATAAATTATATTCTTTAATTTTTTTACCAAATATACCCTCAAGAGACGAGTTAAAACTGCACAGTGCACACTGACAATATTTAATATTTAATAATTCTCTTTACTATATGTATATTTTACTGTAAACCATCCTTGTTTATTTATCAATATTAAGAATTTTATTAAAATTTGTAAATTATATTATTGTAAAGAATTGAATAGTATCTTTATAGTGTAGTCTAAACTTCCAGTATTTTTTATTGATGGTTTAAATTGGAGGTCTGATGCAACGCACATTTTACTTGTCTTCCTTCTAATTTTTTATTGACCTTTTGTTGTCAGAGCGCCCTGAAAACTTATTATGTGAAATAGCGCTAAGCTACAACGCTTCAAGTTAAGTCTACTGTGAGGACAAAACAGTTTTAACCTCTGATAAAAAAAATTCATGATCTGGTTTTCACTGATATTGCGATTCCTGTGATTTTAATGAATTTGTTATAATATTTTAATAATGGGAGAACTTCTTTTTCGCTCATTTAGACTAAAATGAGTAAAAGAATTGAATGTTTTAGCAAAAGTTTTTTTTACTGTTTTCTTTTTAGTGAGCTCAGCTAACACAATGTTCAAATGTTAACGAATTTTTATGTTTGTAAGTCTTCAAATGAGTTTTTTCTTCTGGAAAAGCTCTTACAACCGCGAAACCTGATTTTGATTTCAGAGCGTTTTTAATTTTCCAGTATTTGTATTCAAGATGACAACATTCTCATTGTTCTTAAAAGAATACTTGAAGATCTGGCATTTAACTTTTTCAAAGGGGGATTTGGCGTGGTTGCGTTGCATAATGCATTTAACGTATTGATTATAAAACTCTTAATTTATTACTTGAGTATCTAATTAATTTTTCTCCCAAAATTTCTGTTTACACAAAAGTAACAATTGATAATAATGAAAAGGTCTAGTCTAGTCCATACTAATCAAAGCCGTTCATTGAAAACAACAGGGGACATTAGTTCCAAACTAACACTTGGCCCATTTCTAACACTGAGTGTCAGAAATGGGCACAAATTGAAAGACTAGGTTTTTGGGTCCCAGTCCATATCGAGAGTAAAACAGATGGTAAAAACTATAGCCAACATTTTATTAAGCATGACGAGGACAATAATTCCCAACTTAAAACTATTTTCTGGAATCGAATTTATAAAAGGAGTTATTTTTATATTAAACCCCTGAACCGTTTTCAAGACAATGTCAGGTTTTCCATTTTCGAACATATCCTGAATTTGAATCATTGTCGCGTTTTCGAGACAAACCCCATTTTCCCGTTTTTAAGTATAATCCTCAATTCAGAACAAAACTTATAAATTAAATCACTGGAATTAAAAATTATCCCGTGAAGACCAAATTAACTGCTAAATTATTTATAAAATCTTAAATTCCCTATTTCATTTGCTAAATAAGAAGATAAATAAATGCATGCTAAATAACAATTTCCCGGATTTCTAGTTGAATCTATATTGTAAGAACAAATTATTATATACGCTTGAAAAAGATAACTTTGCAGATAGCCCATTTCTAGCACTCATTGATAGAAATGGGCCAAGTTTTAGTTTTGGAACTAATTTTCCCTGTACTGAGATTAAAAATCATTCTCTATTTTATATTTCCACAGCGTGTTCAGTTGTTCCGGGGAGGGAGCGTGGCTAAAACTTAGTCTTATCTGCGCACTTTTTCAAATGATACTAATTCTCTTCACTATTAGTGACAAGATTTAGAAATAAATTAAATTTTAATTTTTATTATTTTCAGATTTATTTTGATTAAGCTTGAGTTCACAATTTATCTAGGTATTGTTTGATTTTTAATAATTGATAATAATTTTTGATCATATGAACGATGATTTCTTTACTTTTTTAAAAAGTAAAGCAATTTAAACAGGGGTCCATATAATTCCATTTCTGATCCCAAATGGGATCGGGGTTGAAAGTACATTTAGGGGCATGAAAGTACACTTTCTATGTCATTGTGAACTTTGGCAAGGTTTTGTGTACGTGTACTACACTTCAGAAATGTGTACTGCATTTGGGGTGTTAAAAGATGTAAATATTAGTATTTAATATAAGAGATAAATTATGCTATACAGAAAAATAAACACTCCCTTGCAGTATACATTCGCAGTATGGAATTTTTTCTACAACTTGACATTATATACTTCCAATTGTTTACAATAACAGCATGGTTTATTTCTGCCTCTAATATCAATCAATCAACATTTGGGATAGATCAGATGGAATAGAGNCCCTAGTGATGGAACATCGGTTTGTGTTTAAGGTGTTTGGCTCCACAGTCCACTCAAATACTGTGAACTGTAAAATTTTAAAACTTCATTCTGAAAAAGTTTGATGTTATTAAACTTTGCAATATTATTCCAAAAGAGAAAAATGTCGTTTTTGCTCTTTATTTGCATAAATTTTCTTTCCGAGTCAAAGTTGGCATAGTTTAATAAAGGCAATTGTTTACAATAGACATTTTTTATATTTTTTAACTTTTCAGACTTTTTAGATTTTAAAGGTCAAAAACAAAAAGACTAAAACTTGAAAGCTTTTCCCCACAGTTGCATTTCAGCTATAAACCTCCGCAATTAAATTGACAATAAAAAATGAATTTTAACAAACTAATTTATTTTTAATTGACAAACAAAAAATATATTTTAACTTTTTAACTGATGTAGAAAGGTATAATTTTTAAGAAGGGAGGGGGGCGGGGTAAACTTATACCTCCGATATTTAAACAATGTAAGTTCCAGAGTCAAGCATGGACAAGGAGAAAGCTGATATAGTTGACATTAACTGTCAGAAAGTTTTCGGGGATTCCTTGAAGTCAGCTTCTGCTGATTTAGACGATGCTGAAACTATTCCCTTCACTGTGTTCTGCTTCAGGGTTGGAAACTGTCAAGCTACTGACAGGCAGAAGGTGGGTTCCCTCCAATATTTTTGCCCATAGAGGTCAGAACTTGTGTATGGAGCTGTGCTTGGGATCCGGATTCGCAACATTTTGGTTTCTTAGATCCGGATTCCGCGAGAATATTTGGGTCCACAGATCCGGATCCAAGGGGCAAAATATCTACCAAAACATGGTGGAAAATCATTTTTGCTTTCTAAACTAAAAAGGGATTTTTTAAGATCTCTAATCTTTGAATGTTTCTTAAGTTTTTGCATATAAAAAAAGCGAGAAAAAAACCTTAAACATCTTTAATCTTGAAAAAATGTTAACGATCTGGTTCCAGGTACGGTTTTAGATACGGATCCATTTTTTCAGGGTGGATCCAGGATCCAGATCCTCATAAAAATGATTTTGATCTTAAGCACTGAGGTGGAGGATAGTTAATATTTAACGTTTGATCTCGATGTCTAAAGCGGGCACTTTTAATTTGAAAGTAAAAGCTTGATCTCTCAATTAAAGATATCCATGAAGGGTATGACCATCAGGGGATATCGGAAAGAAATAAGTTTTTCCGTTGTTTTGCCTAAGATGGAGATCAATGCTTGACTTTGAAATGATAAAAACAAATTCTGACTTCAGCATCGTTCCTTTGTTCTGGTATACTTCTCCAAAATTATTATTCAAAAATATCCATATGACGCCAAATGATTGCCAATTAGGTTACTGAGATATTCCGGTCTGAAGGAATTGATCTGCTACTGTTAGATTCAACTAATATCAGGTGAAACCTGAAAAGGCATTTTTTGGTTGAGTTTTGGGGGATTCCGGGTATTTTTAGGAGAAAATAGCATTATTCAAAACAAACTTTTGGCCATAGCTTTAAACCTCATTCGAAAAAAATTCACCCCTGGGATGAAAAATAAATATTTTGGAAATTATTGTGGAAAAAAATGATCTGATATGATATAAAATAAAATGATCTGATATGATATAAAATAAAATGATCTGATATAATATAAAATAAACTTTGGATCAAGACAGATTTTGTGAATACTAATGAAACACCTATCCGTAAAATTGATCAAAATATTTCAAAGATTTTAACTCTCGTATTTTGAATCTCACTAGATTCAGTTCTTTTCAGGGTCGCACTTTTTTCTGTTTTTCCCTTTTATGTCTACCTTTATTAAGCTTTTCGGGTTTTAAAAAAACTTGAAAGTCGGGGTAAATTGAAGTAAAATATTTTGAAAATGTAATTTTTCTTTTAGAACTGAAGTTGTAGCAACAGTAAATTTACCTGGGGACTACAGGTAGATATAAATTTACCTGGGGACTACAGGTAGATATAAATTTACCTGGGGACTACAGGTAGATATAAATTCTTTTTTGCTGAAGTTTACTTTATTGGACTTCTACAAAGAAAACGGACAAAAGATACAAAACCTAAAATGTCAAAATTAAAGAAATTTCACGCCGTGCATTCTCCGATCTTAAGAATGTACGTTTCCAAAGTGATGAAGAGTTTATAATATGACTTTCTTAACCTACATTAAAGAAAGGGATATTGACCAGGGACCGAATTTTAAGAATTTGAGCTAGGTCGCTCAACTACCTAGCGCCGGTTCTAATGTTGAATCAACGATTCTAAGTTAAAGATCCATGAGGGTTTAAACCGGCGGTGGTGGGCAGCTACCTATCCAGTTCGGTCTCTTGAGCAAACTTTTAAATGACAATAATTCTAATTTTTATTGGTTAAGAATTAATCTATATTAATACTTTTCTTGTCTGTTTGTCTGTTTGTTTACAATAAACGTCAAAACTGCTAAACAGGGCCCAAATTTTGTGTGGCACTTCGCATGACACCAGGGAATGTTTATAGATGCTCAGAAATACAAAAGGTTGTTTCCAAAAACTTTTGGTTTTTATGAAATTTTTAAAATGCAAAAAAATATTTGAAAAATCGCGATTTTTTTTGTTATCGTTTTTTACCGTACAAAGAAAAGATGCTCACAGATAGAGCCACAATTAAAAGTTATCAGCCTAGTTCATTATATTTTATCAGAACATAAACCATATCATGTTTTAGGGATCTCTCCGGGAGGTTTGTTGAGCGCCTGCTTGAAACTCGAGTAACCCGTGAGTACTGGAACTGTAGCGGATGTGAGTTCAAGAATAACCTCGCCCGCTTCAAGTGTCTCATAAAGTTTTTTTCTAATATTCTATTTTTCTCTGATACATTTTTTGAACATATATTTTTTGAATTATATTTAACAAAATTTTAAAAAGAGCAGTGAATTTATCTTGTTTTTAACTGATCAATGATCATACATCTGTTTTCTGTTCCTACGCATTCTTATCCCTTGCAGACAAGGGAATAATGCATTTCGTTTTGACACATATTCCAACTCTCAAATTTTCACAATTTTTTCTCCGTTCAGTTTTAATTCAGTAATTGACAACACTTATTTTTAAGAAATTTTATTTTTAAAATGCTGATTTGTAGATAATTGTCTATAGTGAAAGGATTTTATTTATTACACTTGTCTGCAAAATGAGTTTAGGGATACATATTTTCAGGGATTTTTGATGGTCTGGGGAAAACAAATGAAACGTTGGACATCAATAGCCAAGGTTTTTTCCTTTAATAACCAAAAATTCATATTAGTTACCGTAAAAATTATTTGTTTTCCCCAGTTTGGCAATTAAAACATCAGAAATAAAATTTCGGTTGCATGCAATCATGTGTCTATAACATTTAGGGGAGAACAATAATTTTCAAAGAGGGTTTGGGGATATGATTTTTCAAGAAAATATACAATAGGCACCCCTGAATGAGTCTTAGGACAATTTTTGGTTATGATTGTCATTGGTTAGATCAAACTTAAAATTTTTGCATTGCTACTTGAATACCACATTACCTAAATATCTAAATACACAAACACACCCAAATTTTGTACGCTCAGCAGTTAGGAACCCTAGCTACAAATCCTTAAATTCATACTGCATTGCTGTTATAACCTTTGCATATTTATGCTAAAAACAAGTTTTTTTTTCATTACTTTCACGTCCATTCTCCTTTTTTTTATAAAACTTGGTCAAAGTTTTTTATTCAATTTTACACTTCTTTTCCATCCTCTATCCCTCTCCCACAGTAGTTTTCTTTCTTTTTTCTCCCTTTCTCTCCCCCATCTCCTTTTTTCGTATATTACCTTTCATGTACAGTTTTCTCCACAGTAGTTTTATTTCGTTTTTCTCCTGTTCTCTCCCCCTTCTCTCTTTTTTCGTGTATTACCTTTCATGTACAGTTTTCTTTTACCTTCTCTTTCCCTTCTTCTCTCTTCGTCTCCTTTATCGTTTTTCTTCCTTTCATTTTTATTTTTCCAGCATTCTTCTTTCTCTTCCCCCTCCTCCAGCTTGTATCCCTTCCTCTTTACCTTCTCCCTTTTCTACCCCCACCTCCACAGTAGTTTCCTTTCTCCTTCTCTTCTCTCTTTTTCTGGTTTTTCGTTTTCTTTCCCTTGTGTTTTTTTTCTTTCAATCTATTACCCTTGCTACTTCAACTTTTTTCTTTTCTCAGTTTGCTAATCCTTTTTTCATAGTGTTGTTTTTCGTTCTTTTACCTTATTTTTTCTACTTTTTCCTTTTAATCCATCTACATTCTCTCCTTTTGTATATAATGTAAGAATTTAGTAATACAAAATTTATTTTACGTTTAAACACACATACTAGCGATGCAAACCTTTACGTTAGACATTTTAAGATCCTTTATAATTTCTCTAATAGAGTCATGTTTGATGACAACAATGCAGTACGGTTAAGAGAGCAATGCAGTATGGAAATTTAAGGATTTGTAGCGAGGGTTCCTAACTGAGCGTATGAAATTTGGGTGTGTTTGTGTATTTAGGTATTCAAGTAGCGATGCAAATTTTTCTTGTTGTTCAGGTTAAAAGTTGCACTGTCTGCACTCAAGCTACACCTTCTCAATTTTGACTTCTCAATTCGTTTGGAACCATTTAGTATTAGAGAGCTTCGGAACCTGCCCTGTTTACCCAAAGTAAGTTGACATTTTTAGAACTAATAATCAGTGCTTAGGATCCAGATCCGTTGAATCCGCAAGATTTTGGCTTCCTGGATCCGGATCCGGATTCGCAAAAATATGCGGATCCGTAGATCCGGATCCAAGAGGTAAAATATCAACCAAAAACTGAAAAAAAAATTTAATCCTAAAACCAAAATCTGAACTTTTGAAAAAAAAGAGAGATCATAAAAATTTCCTCATTTCTGAATGGTTGATCGAGTTTTAGGATAAAAATATGCGAAAAAAATAAATCAAAAAATTGAAAATTATTTTTTGTTAAAAAAATTCAGTAAATCTTAAAGAAATGACTTGGATCCAGATCCATTTTTTTCCAGTGCGGATCCAGGATCCGGATCCGCATCAAAATTAAATGGATCCTAAGCACGCTAATAATAACAAAATCCTCATTAGTTCAGGCTGTCATTACCAAACTGTCTTTACCAAATTATCACCTGAACAAATTGGAATTATCGAATGGGTGTTACCAAATTGTCACCTTACAAGTTGACAATAGCATTATAAATTGGCATTACCAAATTGGCATTACCAAATTGGCATTTCCAAGTTGGCATTACCAAGATTGCATTACCAAGTTGGCATCACCAAGTTGGCATTACCAAGTTGGCATTTCCAAGTTAGGATTACTGAAGTGTCCTTACCAAATTGTCATTACCGATTTGTCATTACTAAGTAGGCATTACCAAATTGTTATTACCAAAAACCTGCCCGTCTTCTAATCAGCAAACTACTAGCGAAATATAAAACTATACTTTCTTTTCACATATTCCAACCACAGGATTTCTTTCTTTCTTAAGGTACAGAAAAATGGGCTGTACAGTTTGATGGTTGAGTATGAGAATGGAGAACTTTACTCTCTGAAGAGAACTCTACAGTCTATACCACACTACAAAATTCTTCAAGGTGGGCCCTCCTGTTTAAGTGTTAGCATAAAAAATTATATTTTGGTTTTATTAATAAAATTGAAATCAGAACGTTTCATTCTCAATATATAGTTTAAGTCCTATAAAAAGACGAGGGTCAACCCAGACCGAAATATATTTTCAATAAATGTGGAACTAACATCTACTTTTTTACTCTACAGAGGTTTGGTCCATCACCATCACTGAATTTTAAAAATTAAAGATCTAAATATATTTGAAAACTAAGTGTAAAATTATCCAACATTAAGCATCGAGCATAGAACATAGTTAGTGAAACAATTTGAATGAGATGTTTTTACTTATCACTTTGAAAACTCAATTCAAAATTATTTTTGTTTCAATCCAAAACAAGAACCAATTTGTGAAGGTACATATTTAAAAATCTTAGAATTTGAAATTTTTAGAATTAATATCAACTCGAGTTCAATTATAGGCGAGAATGAAAAGAAGGTTCAATTTGAGCATCATGAGGATGCACTGCAGGCTTATTTTCATCTCAAGGAATACAGGTGACAAAAATCAGCCAACAACTTTGGTCTGATCAGATCCGTTTCATTTTGAGGTGCATTAATTTAAATCACCAAAAATTTGCTTAGCCAATATTATCCTAATATAGTCTCATTATTATTTTTCCATATCTAATTTTGCCACAATGTTTTCATTGAATTCATTTTCAGGCTAGAGTTTCAATCAAGGAAGGATCTCCCCTGCCTTTGTCCTATTGAAACAAAGCTTGCTTCTCTAACAGAAAAGAACCTGTGCAGCCTAATCTTCAAGAAAACTCAAAAAAACAAGAACGCTATTCATATACTTCCTGAAAACATAAAACTGTTGATCTATCTGTGTCCAGACATAATTGTATCCCATGATGAAGAAGGTGTTGTATTGCAGTTTCCCAGTCCTGGAATACTGAGCAGCATACTCAAGTGTAATTGCACTGAGGAGAGCAACACACTTGAAAAAGTCAAAGCCTTGGCACAAAGGTTTCAGATCGTAAGGTTCCATGATTCGTATATGATTCAGTGCTATCATGGGATATCTCATGAGATATCAAGTTTTCTGAATGAGAATAAAGCTGGAAGCGTCGTAAATAACAATTTGATTGCATTTTCAGTGAAGTTTGATTTATTTCGTTTCCTTGTTAGATTTTCTAGAACTGATCTCAAGATAAAGAGCGTGTGTATTCAGTATGTTGCACCTAACAATAATGCAACTCAACCAATTTATACTGCAGCGACCTACCAATCTGGTGATTCTCAGACTACTAAAAATAGTCACATCCTAACTTCTGACAACGTTGTTCTTGCTAAGGGAGATGTATCTGTATTGACTGAAAAAAATCTTTGTAGTATGATCTTCAAGCACTACTTAAAATACAGAAACAAGAAAGCAGCTTTTGCCAAAAACCTTCGGGATATGATACATCATTGTCCTGATATCATAGTAGCTTCTACTGAAGAAAGTATTGTGCTCAAGTTCCCAAGCCCAGAAATTCTCACAGGCATACTGAATTTTATGTGTTCTCAGGAAAGTAACTCATTAGAGAAAATCAATACCCTACCTGAAAGATTCAGACTTAGAGCAACCCCATTGTGGGTGGTGAAATGCAAGATCAATATCATCGATCTCTCAGATTTCCTCCAAACTCGTAAAGCAATAATCCTGGATCATACGGAGCCTGTACTCATTGGATTTAAGGAGAAGAAGTCTGCTTTTCAGTTCCTTGTTAAATTCTGGTATTTAGGACCAATTATTCACTGCAACAATTTCATTGAGGATCTAGGTCCCACACAAGGAAACCATCCAACCAGACAAGCTCTACCAAACACAAGCTTAATTCTTAGTGAACATGTTTCTTCATCCACTTCAAGTTCCATCACTTTAAATCCAGATATTGAAGTGTTCACTCCAATACAGCTGAATGTTGCCACGTCCCCAAATGCATCCAAGGATAGCAGTGCTCCTACTGATAACCCTCAGCCAATGGAGATAACACTTGTACTGGAAGATATGAGTTTAGAAGATGAGGAGGAGAACAAACTGGTCTCTATACATAATGAGTGTATCGAAGAAAGAACAGGTTTTCTGTTCCATCCAAACTCCATTTGTTTTCTATATCCGTTAGAGATTAACATGAATCACACCTCTCAGCCAGAGATCCCTCATGGAATTCTCTCCACTAATGGTCCTGTAATGAGAGTAACTAGGACACAAAATGGATTCTTACGGGTCTGGTATTCTCAGCGGTATGAAGCAGTTAGAACTGTTAAGCTTTTGAATGATAGATATGACATTAAACAACTAAGGATTGAAGATATTTGTGGCCAAGAGTTGCAGGAAGAGGGTAAGTCATTATTTAAAGAATTTGATTACTTACTTTAACCTCTAATTCTCTAATCCCTTTATATTTTTAACCTGGTTTTGTAGATCTTTTATAAAAAAAAACTACAAATTTTACTGGATCAAAAAGTTTGAAATATCAATAGATCAATATTGCAAAGTTAAAGGGATTAGAAAATTAGAGTTTGAGGAAATTATACAGCATGATTTCAGGAGCAGGAGTTTCCCTTTTCTCATTAGACTTTTCCAACCCCAGATTTACAAGTCCTCCAGACATAAAATATATAAAAATATAGACATAATGGCCCTGATGTTAACAGTAAAATATAGACATAATGGCCCTGATGTTAACAGTAGAGTGTGAGTTTTTAATGAGGATCCGAAACTTTAGAAATACCACTTCATGCATTGAGTAGCATTTAGCTTGTTCCATTGGCAATGCCCCCAGCTATATTTATTTTTTACCCTGCAAAAGAACCCTCTGTACTTAAACAGCTAATATAACCTATTCTATTTCCATGAGGTGGGGGTGACTGGTTTTTTCACAATATTCTTCTAAAAATATTTTTCTGAGTATTTGGAACTTATTTTGTTCAGTCACTTTGAAGCAGGGGGTAAATTTCTTGATAAATCATTCTTCTCCCCAAAACAGATGCTATGTAGTAGGAATGTGTGTCCAACTGTTTTTAGTGTTTATTTCCTAAATTAGGAAAGAATAATCAATTGCCAGAGCCTGCGATTTAAAAAAAAAGTTGGGTCTAAGATTTGGTCTTAAAGTCGGGTTTAAGGAATTACGGCTCAAGCCGAAGTTTTTAAATCGCGGGCTCAGGTAAAATATAAATGAATTTTTGGGTAAAAGTATTTAAAAGTGAAAAAAAAAATAGTACATAATTATTTTTAATTTGCCAGTTGATGTCTAATCAGCACTTAAACTTTTTCCTCTTGGTCGCATTATGTGCAGAGTACTGAAGTTTGTTAACCCTTTTTTTTGGCTCATATAATTTGTTAATTTAATTTTTTTTTTCGGCAATACTACACGATGATTTAATAGATGAAGATTGATCAATTTCTTCGATTGCTTTAATCATGCTGTCAATTAAGAGTGATAAGGTGCAAAACTCCAGACACTCCTCTGCGATTAACTGCAAGTAGTTTTTATTTGAAATAAAGATATAAATGGGTTAATTTAGTTTGTTTAGGTGAAGGCAAAGAAATGGAGTTGATGATTCTGTTTAGTTCAAGTACAAACCAGGATATCTCCAGGTACAACTAGAGCCTGCAATTTAAAAGCTTAGTCTTACTCACAACTCTGATGTCAAAGTGAGTTTCACTGGTTTTAAGGTGGTTTCATCTCAACATGTTTTACTAAATTGCAGGGTTAAAATCTTATTTTAGTCTTAATGGCAGCTCAGTTTTGAAATAATTTTGAAATTTTTTCCCGAAATGATAAAATTTTGGCCTCTGAAAATATTAAAACAAGAATTTGAAATTTTTTTTAAAATTATGTTTTACGTTATAAATTTTTAAGTAATAAACCAATTTTAGATCAGCATAAATTGGAAAATTGTGGTTTTCTGAAATTTTTCTCATAGAATATCCTTTAACTGTAAAAAATTTTAAATCATATTTAACATTTTCAGTGAATTTTGCGGGTCCAGGATTTACAAGAATAGTAAGGTAAAGAATAGAATATTTTTTATGATATGGAATATCCACGGTTAAAAGGTTTGTATTCCTTTTCTTTTTCACAAAACAATAAATTTTCATGATTTTCTTAAGTTGCCAAAAAGGAAACTGTCCAAAATTATTGAACAAAGCAAGGATGCAGTTTCAATGCGTTTTGAAGTTTTGAGAGTTTACCCGCTGAGTCATAACTTTGGTAAATCAATGGAATTTATGATGAAGATGACTTTGAAGAGGATTAAAACTACAACAAAGAGATTTCTACTTTAATCAGGATTAAGTAACGAAAAGATAGTTAACGCTACTTTTGAAAGAAATAAAGCTACTAAAAGGGATTAAAACCACTAGACAGAGGTTTAAAGTTACTATAAAAAGAATTAAAACTTCCCAAAAGAGGATTCCAGCTACTATAAAAGATGATTAAAACTACTATTAGAGAATTAAAGCCACAAAAAGAGGTATATAGCTACTGAAAGAGGATTATAGCTACTGAAAGAGGATTAAAGCTACTAATAGCTACTAAAAACCGGAAAGAAACGTTAATTCTTAGAATCAATATTTATTTTTGACAAGTTACTGTTCTAGGGTTGGGTTCTCCTGTTCGAGGATCCTAGTCTCCTGTTTCAGGCTTTCTATACCCTGCTCAGAGATAAACAGGAACAAATATTTATCTGAAACCCGGTCCTTTAGGGGTGTATTAGTTCTCAACAATATCATTCCCCTTCTCCCCTTAAAAGTTTTTTTTCCGCAGATGTTATGTATGGTTTTTTAAGTTTTTTTCCGCAGATGTTATGTATGGTTTTTTAGGTTTTTTCCGCAGATGTTATGTATGGTTTTTTAGTTTTTTTCCGCAGATGTTATGTATGGTTTTTTTAGTTTTTTCCGCAGATGTTATGTATGGTTTTTTAGTTTTTTTCCGCAGACGTTGATATAAAATAAAAT
>NW_019396545.1:17199-57289 GCF_000591075.1 Eurytemora carolleeae | reverse complement strand
CCATTAAACCGTCAAAAATCATTTTCCCCCTGTGGGGGGGGGGGGGAATTCTGAAAAATACACATCCAGTTGTATTTTATTTGGACTATTTTTGTTCGATTTTATGTGATCTTGGGCTTATATTTCTTTGCCCACGATTGCCAATGCCTTTTTCAACATGAAAATTGGATTTGGAACGTCAGACTTACGATCTAATAATTTAGCACTGCATTGCCAATTGATAGATGACTTGAAGATCTTCTTTGAACTTTGATAGTTATCTGATGTCTACACCTCATTTATTACTTGTGTTTCTACTGCTTTTATATTAAATCTTGTTTGTTAAAAAGTATGAAGATGTTGACATTCAGCCGCTCAGCTTCATATGTCCGGTAAAATATACTAAATTAATATTATTATTTTTTTATTTTTTTTTAGTTATCAAGAACATCAAGGCAAAAAATGTCAAGAACCTGACGTTTTTAGATGTTTTAAAGTGTATCATTTTCATGAACCATTTTTTTTTACAAAATTTCGGGCACTTGTTTTTGTCGCTTTAAAACAAAGGAGAAATAGCCGTAATAAAAGTTGAAATATATTTCAGCTGAAATAAGATCAAAGATTTTTTCAGTTCTGACTTCAATCCGAAAATTCCATCAGCACTATTGTTTAGGAGATGAGAAGCCATTCTGACCTGTTCACACTTCAGATATACCCCCAATCATCCACACAGATCCAGGTTCTCTTTTTTATGACATACATGAGAGGTCCTGAAATTTAGGACATACGAGAGGTCCTGAAATTTAGGACATATGACAGGTTTAGAAATTTAGGGCTTACAGATTAAAGAGGGATTCTAAACCTTTGGGCATACAGAGGAATTCCTAACACTTATGACATACAGGGGGATTCTAAATATTTAGGACATACAGGGGGATCCTAAACATTTAAGAAATACAGAGGGATACTTAACATTTATGACATACAGGGGGATTCTAAACATTTAGGACATATAGAGGGATCTAGACGTTCAGGACATACAGAGTGATCCTTAACATTTATAACATACAGGGGGATTCTAAACATTTAGGACATACAGAGGGATCTAGACATTTAGGACATACAGAGGAATCCTTAACATTTATGACATACAGAGGGATTCTAAACATTTAGGACATTCAGAGGGATCTAGACATTTAGGACATACAGAGGGATCCTTAACATTTATGGCATACAAAGGGATTCTAAACATTTAGGACATTCAGAGGGATCTAGACATTTACAGGGTGGCCAAAATGTACGGATTGTACGGATTTTTTATTTTGTAACCCTAAAATTGTACGGATTGTACGGATTTTTTTTCAAATTGTACGGATTGTACGGATTTTTATCCTGGAAATACACAGGGTTTTTTTAATTTTCACTCATTTCAGCAAGTTTTTCATGAAAATTAAAAAAAAAAATCTCGTCAAAATGAAGTTAGTTTAACTTATTTTCTGCATTCTAAATAATAATAGATTGATTAACGTTTCAATTAACAATCAAAATTCATTCATAATTTTCGAGATCCCAGAAGTGTTCATTTGAGAATATGTTCCAGAAGTGTTCATTTGAGAATGTGTTTATCTATCTGTCAATCTGCCTAGCTATCTGTCTATCTATCTGTCTATCTATCTGTCTATCTATCTGTCTATCTATCTGTCTAGCTATCTGTCTAGCTATATGTCTAGCTATCTAACTAGCTATCTGCTGAAATAGCAGAGGGTTTCAATGACTTTTTTGTGAACATTGGACCCAGATTGTCTAGTTATATTCCGGATTCTAATGTTAATTTTGAAACATATCTGAAGGAGCCATCCAAGGAAAATTTTGTGTTTGCAAATATTACACCAGAAATTATTCTTGAAACAGTGAGTAAACTTAAACCTAAAAACAGTTCAGGTAAGGACAATATTTCTACCAAGCTACTGAAGGAAATAATTGAAAGTATTGTCTATCCTATAGCGCATTTGTTTAACCTTTCTTTTAAAACAGGATATATCCCTAGTGATTATAAATGTGCAAAAATAATTCCTATCTTTAAAACTGAACAAAAAGATAAATTTAATAACTACAGACCAATTAGTATTCTACCAGCGCTAAGTAAACTTCTTGAAAAAATAGCTGCGACTCAAATGTTTAAATATCTTAACAAGTTTGAGATTTTCTATCAACATCAATATGGATTTAGACCACAACATAATACTAATCNTTTTTTAAAAAGGGGGGGGGGGGGGGGGGGGGGGGGGGGGGGGGGGGGGGGGGGGGGGTGAGACAGTGTTGAATAATATTTTCAAAAATGGTTTTATTTTTCTTAAATGTACGGATTGTAGGTATTTTTTTTCGAAAATTGTACTGATTTTACGGATTTTTTCGAAAATTGTACGGATTTTTTAAAAAATGTACGGATTTGTTCAAAAAAATGTACGGATTGTACGGATTTTTTTTCGAAAATTGTACGGATTTTTTTTCGAAAATTGTACGGATTGTACGGATTTCCTCTGAAAATGTACGGATTTTTTAAAAAAACGTTTTGGATATTTAGGACATCCAGAGGGATCCTAAACATTTAGGACATACAGAGAGATCCTAAACATTTAGGACTCACAGAGGGATCCTTAACATTTATAACATACAGGGGGATTCTAAACATTTAGGACATACAGAGGGATCTAGACATTTAGGACATACAGAGGATTTTTGGTAACGTCAATTTAGTAAGGACAATTTTGTAATGACAATTTGGTAATGCCAACTTGGTAAGGTAACAATTTGGTAACGACAATTTGGTAAGTACATATAAGTGACAATTTGGTAATGACAAATTGGTAACTACGAAAAAAGTGACAATTTGGTAATGAGAATTTGGTAACTACAAAAAAGTGACAATTTGATTGCTTCATAAAAACGACGATTTGGAAGTACATGGAGTGACAATTTTGTAACTACAAAAAGTGACAACCAGGTATATTATTATTATTATTAACAATCAACCTACAGACCAAGTACAACGACCTGTAGGTTGAAATACAATGAAAATAGGGTTGAGCCCCTCCACTTGCCCTGGTCTATATGGGATCTAGTAGTTCAGTCCTGGCCTGAATTTTAAGGATTCAGTGTGTATGCCAGGAAAGCATGGATACTAAGGGGATGAATAAAAGGGATGCTTAAAAAGCACTGGCAGAATGCGGTACACGCCTCCGCGCCGCTGGGTTTGAATAAGAGTTTTTGTTTTTTCCTTTTTTGATTTACCTTAAAACGTTTTGACCAGGGAAAGTTGAGCAATGCTTATGTAAATCGTATTGGTATATTTTTACCTGTATATTGCCTTACTATTACTGGGAGAACTTTGAAGTCGTTATTGTTAATTGTCCCGAGATGCCCTCGTTAATCGTTAATTGTCCCGAGATGCCCTCGTTAATCGTTAATTGTCCCGAGATGCCCTCGTTAATCGTTAATTGTCCCGAGATGCCCTCGTTAATCGTTGATTGTCCCGAGATGCCCTCGTTAATCGTTAATTGTCCCGAGATGCCCTCGTTAATCGTTAATTGTCCCGAGATGCCCTCGTTAATCGTTAATTGTCCCGAGATGCCCTCGTTAATCGTTAGTTGTCCTGAGATGCCCTCGTTAATCGTTAATTATCCCGAGATGCCCCCGTTAATCGTTAATTGTCCCGAGATGCCCTCTTTAATCGTTAATTGTCCCGAGATGCCCTCGTTAATCGTTAATTGTCCCGAGATGCCCTCGTTCCATGTAACCAAATGATATTTAACTAAAGTCAGGTAAGTATCCTGGAAGAGCTCTAACCTCATTTAACTGTTTATAAATTAACTTGTACTATTTAATAGTTAAACAAAGCGGTGGAATGCATGTTACTGAGAGGTATATAACTTCAGAAAAATGAATATTTAATGACTACATATAAGGTCTACGATATCAGGTTGCAAAGATTATAAGAATTAGTTTGTTGCTAGTTCTAATTTCCTTTATAGTCTAAGCAACTTTTGTTAACCTCTAGTATATTAAGTGTGTATTTCAAAAAAATCTGTATCAATAATTAAACAAACACAATGTACTTGGGAATATATGAGTTTCTTGGCCAAGCGCTGCGGCTAGGGGTCCGAGCGCTGCGGCCTCAAATGTTGAAAAATATGCTGTCTCAATCGTCATTTTGGGTTAGGTTAGGTTAAAAGTGCAGGGGCCGAGCGCTGCGGCTAGAATGGGCTACGGGCCGAGCGTTGCGGCCTCCAAAATGTTGAATGATGTGCTGTGTCTCACATTGTTCATGGTTAGGTTAGGTTAAGACAACTTAAATGTTAAATAATGTGCTGTCTCTTTCATTATTTTGGGTTGGGTTAGGTTAGGTTAATACAATTTCTGGGCCAAGCGCTGCGGCTAAAATGGGCTAGGGGGCTGACTGAGATTGAAACGATGTATTAATAAAATGATTTTTCCAAATTTTTGGTGCATTTTACATAATGTCACTTTACCTAACTAATTAATAAATTATTTGTTAATAATTGCAAATATGTATACTTTTTATCAAAATTTTCACCTTACCAAGTTGTCATTACCAAAATGTCACTTTTATGTCGTTACCAAATTGTCATTACCAAATTGTCATTACCATATTGTCACTTCCATGACGTTACCAAAATGTCATTACCAAATTGTCACTTTTGTGAACTTACCAAATTGTTGTTACCAAATTGTCATTACCAAATTGTTGTTACCAAATTGTCATTACCAAATTGTCATCACCAAATTGTCATTACCAAATTGTCATTACCAAATTGTCATCACCAAATTGTCATCACCAAATTGTCATTACCAAATTGTCATTACCAAATTGTCATTACCAAATTGACATTACCATAAATCCGCCCATCAGAGATTCTAGACATTCAGGACATACAGAGAGATTCTAAATATTCAGGACATGGCTGGGGATACATAATTGATTTTAAAACTAAGCGGGATTATTTTAAATATATAACCCTAAAGCGTGTTTAAGGTTCATGAGGACGCGATAGTAGAGGGAGAGCTCTACAGTTTCATCAACAAGGGGGATGATATGGTAGCTATTATATATTAAATATTTATTCAGCATTTTTTACTATGCAAAGAATGATAAGGTTGTAAATGTACCATTGTGAATCGTTCCTGGTACCAGATGCTTATGAAAAAGCGTTGTTGAAAAAACAAAGTTAAAGGACGGGTTGTGGTAATTTTAATTTTAAAGAGGAGCAAGTCGGATTCACAACGGTACCCACTGGTAATGACCAATAATGTGGAAAATATCGTTTTTCTAGCAGAAAATTGTATAATTTCGACAATTTTCTCCGTTTTGTCTGAAGCAGAAATCTGCATGTCAATCTAAAGATAAACCACAATTGACAATTATCAATTTCCACAGAGTTAACTATGGATATCTTATGCATTCTGGATCAGACCAAGCTTTAAATGGTACCTATTTGAATAGGACATGCCACACTATAAAAGTTGAGTCACTTGAAGTGAGATCTTGTCCCTTTTAGTCCTTTTTTATAACCGCTACGATGTATATGTTGTGCTCATTTTTAATAGGGTCAACTTTTCCATCGTAATAAGCCTAAGTGGTCAACACAATATGTCGTTATACTATTTTTTTTATTTTTCTATTTACACTTTTTTAGTTTCACCTCCAATATAGAAGGAAGAATGTAGCCCTGAGAAGCCTTCTGTACTTGCAAACCAAGTATCTGGTGTATCCAGTCCTGTGATTTCTTCTACAAGGTATATCATTGTAATTTCAGGTCACACATTCTAATTTCAAGGCACCCTCCATTTAAAGAGGTACTCGCCCAATTTACAACAGTACCCTTTAAAAATGATCTGGTTATAATGTGGAACATTTCATCCTTGAGCTTAAAAATCCCAACATTTTCCCGCATTATTTTTGCACAAGAAATTCTCAAGTCACTTTTATAAAGAAACAACAAATAAATAGAAAGCCACATGGAATTTAGTTAACAGTCCCTTATTATAAAACAATAATCACAAACTAAATACACTAGTCCTGCCATTTCCAAAATGTGGTATCCCATTGTAATAATTTCAAAATTATCAGAGATATTAAGACTATTGTTTAGATTTCAATGTTTTTCAAAAACTGGAATTGTTTATTTCTGAATGAAATCATTCACATCTCCGGTAGTTATGAAAACAAAAAAGCAGACTTCATTTTAGAAATAACAGGATTAGGACTATATTTTTTTTTATAAAAATCACTAATATATTTTAAAAATAATGTTCCAAAATGAACGCCACAAACTATTTCTAAGGTCACAGTAGACTTAAAAGTTTTCTATCAATTGTCAAGAAATTCAGCCATATGGAGAACAGCAATTGGTATCTGATTCTTAAATGTTCTGCCTAGGTTACAGACAGCTGAGAAGAGAAGACGACTTAAGACTTAAGACGACTTCTCATCAAAAAACGAAAATTATATTGTAACTGCTACAAACAATTTCTATAAGACTTTTCCTCCTACACTGTATTAGATTATACCCTATTTCAAAGAAGATTAACTTTGAAGATTTATCCTAAATCTAAATATTTTTTTTTTAAATGGGGAATGTTGATTTTCTGCACAGAGATAATTGGTCATTGATCAAGTATTAAAATAAAGATAAATTGTAAAACTGTGCGATAAAGCTTGTGTATTGAGTAAATGTATTAATCCCAGTTCATGGATATTTATTTTTAGAAAATATTATTTTTTTAAATACTTCAATATTTCAAAGAATTTTAAAAATATTTTTTCAATTATTGGCTTTAATTGCTTTTAAAAATAAAAATTGCTATGTAAATCTCTAATGAAACGTATGTACATTTGTGATTTTTGGCAAAATGAGGTTGTAAATAAAATTATATTATATTTCAAATTTTTGGTCTCGTAAAAACCATTTTTTTCAGATAAAAGACCAGCTTAAACAGAAAGAAGATTTAAAATACCTTCAGGAAAATTTGTTTACTGTTATTGATAGTTTTGAAATTTCTCTTGAATTAACATGTTTCATATTATTGTCTGACAAGCCAGAAAAAAAAGCTAAAAAGTGGAGATCTTCTATTTTTAATTCTAGAATAATGTAAGAAATCCACATTTTTGGCTAAAAATCTCATCAAAAATAAACAAAGGAAAAACTTTGCATTTTATTTTTTAAATTGAAAACAAATTAGTGTTACTTTTAGTAAGGGGATATGTTTCTTTAAAAATTAATACCCCCCCCTCTCCTTTCCTTTAGAAGGTTTCTTTTTTCAGTCAAAATCCTAAGGTTTTTGTTTTGGTTTTAAGTAAACAATGATTAGAATACAAAAACAGGGTTAAAAGATGGAGAGAGTGGAAGAGTCAAGGAAAACTGATCCTGGAGAATCTTCAGAAGTTAATTCAAAACATGTTGTTCTGACTGAAAGGGACCTTGGAAGCCTTATTTTTAAAAACAAAAATATGAATAGAAGTCTTTCTGATCGTGGAAATTTTTCATTTAATTTGAACAGATTGACGTTTATGTGTCCAGATTTCACTGTATCTACTGACCAACAAGGAGTTGTATTTCAGTATCCAAACCCAACCAAGCTTGAGAGTGCTCTTAAACAGATGTGCAAGGGTAACAGCAGTACACTCAAGCAAATTCAAAACCTGCCTCAAAGGTTCAGGGTGATTAAGGATGGATCCGTATTCATTATTAAGTGTTACTGTTACTTAGAGAGAAATGAAAGCGACATCTCAAGGTTTATCAGGAAAAATAAAGGAGTTATTCTGACAAGTAACAACTTGGGATTTTTTGACAAGAAATCTGCATTTATCTTCTGTGCTGAATTCAGACATTATGGGGCTAAATTTACAGAATCCTGTATTCAAGATCTTAAAAGTGTGATTCCAGATCTAAGTTCTTCTCAACAGGTGACTGACACCAAGAACGTTCCGAAGGTTTATGAGAAGTCAGCTTCTACTGGTTCTGCATTACAATCTAATTCCAGAAGCCTCAATCCTTCAACTGTTTCTACCTGTGTATACTCAAATGAAATTGGAAATACTACAGCACTGATGTTTAATAGTACACATATGTCACATGCATCCATTAGTGTAACCTCTGAAGTACCCCTCGTGTTTAACAACCATGATATTACTGGTCAAGAACTAGGAAACAGTGCTAACTCGACTAGTATTCAGATTGTAGCTGAAGTGGACTTGAAAACTGGCGGTACCATCCTTCGAGATAACACAAAAGCTTCTGAAAATCTGTATCTAGTTGATCAAGAAGAACTGAAACTAGTCTTCATACATAATGACTGTGTTCAAGAAAGAACAGGGTTTCTGTTCCATCCGAACTCCATCTGTTTCCTGTATCCGGTAGAAATTGATGTACGTGACACCCCATCTCATAATGAAGTGCCTCTTCACGTTCTTTCCACCTTTGGTCCAGTATTGAGAGTAACCAAAACATGGAATGGCTTCCTACGGGTCTGGTATTCTGATAGATATGAAGCGAATAGAACTGTTCGATTACTCAAGGATAAACATGAAATCAGGCAACTGCGAATTGAAGATGTATGTGCTCAAGAGAAACAGATTGAAGGTATGAAAGTTTCCCATCCATTATACAATATATATTTTGTGCTTGAAATTATATATCTTTTGTAAAACAAGTCTCATAACAAATTAAAACATATCGACAAAATTCAAGAAAGAATAATTCTTATGAAAATTCGAAATCTCTTCTTATTGTAGATGAGGATGGAGAGCTTATGATACTGTTCAGTTCAACCCAGAAGAAGGATATAAGCAGGTACATTGTACATTCTAGTTTTGCAATTTAATTCACTAAAAAATCCTAGCTGCAGTGCACAACTTTACGATGGGATGGACGAATGTGTGATCCTAAATTGCAAGCCTCCCCCGCTTGGGGCCTTACCTGAAATTGTTTCTTAAATATCAAAAATATTCTTATATGATTCTTAAACTATTTTTCATGTGACTTTTAAGCTAAAAGTTAAATGCCTCGTTTACAGAATGCCTTTTAAATCTTGGACAACAAGAGAATTAAGATATCTTTTTTTTGTTTTTGAAAAGGCTTTTTAAATTTGTCTGTAAAAACATACTTATAAACCTCTTTTTCATATTAATTAACATTTTGGAAAAGTTGTTTTGAATGTACTCTTAACTTCAAAGTTTTTGTTTATTTCAGTAAGTTTCCTAGTTCTAGAGTTTATAAGGATGCTAAGGTATTTGTTCATATCCATCACATATTCATGTTAAACTGTCCAGCCCCGCTAGTCAGTAATATTTTACCATTTTAAAATAAAATAATACAATGTTTCATTTTGAAATGTGCTCTGAAAGTTATGGTAACAGCTACCATTTTGGTTTAAATAAAGGCAGTGGCTCTTAAAATAATTCAATGCTCATAAAGAAATATTATTTACAATTTCAGGGTCTCCAATTTGCTATTTTGAAAACTTGAGTATTATTATTTAACATGATTGCAACTAAAAATGTAATCTCACTTGCTACTAACATAGAATATTTTTATCCTTAACTTTTATCTTTAACAGTTAGAAAATAGCTTGAAACCTCTTGAGCCCATAACTTTGCAGGATGGAAGATGAAAGATGAAAAGATATGCAAGAAAGTCGAAAATTTTAGATTTAATATTAGAATAATCAATAAGGTTTATGTTGTCTAAAATAATAATATTAGAATAATCAATATGATTAAATTAATTTTAGATGAATTGGGGGGAAAACAAAAAATTTAACATCAACGTTTTTTTAATCCTTATTAATATCTTTTTCCCAAAAAACTTGGTTAGTTTCCAAATTCATTGGGGGAAAATCTCAAGTAAAAAAATCTTTTTAAACTTCTTGGGTTTGTTAAAGAGGGGGAATTTTTCAAGAAAATATACACCCATGATGAAATTTCTTCCTTACATAAATGAACCTCCGGATTCTAGGGTTGGGTTCTCCTGTTCGAGGATCCTAGTCTCCTGTTTCAGGCATTCTATTCCCTGCTCAGAGATAAACAGGAAAAGAGATTTTTTATTCTGCTCCCTAGACAAGAAAAATACAGTGATCACCATAAAACTGTGGAAAAGGAAGACGACAATGTCAATATTATGCATAATTGATGTTGTTTATAAGCAAATAGTTTGCCTAAAAGCTTTAGAATCAGCTAAGTTCGTGAAATGGGTTTATGTAGACTGCTCAACTTACATATTTCTTAATCAGACTATTCAAAGTCATTATTTGAGATAAAAAGTCGTTTTCCATTCAACATTTTTAAGGTTCGCACTGTATCAAAAATATCATTAACTTATTTTTATTTTTAATGATTTAAAAAAACATTTGCAAATTTTGATTTTAAAATGCACCAAAAAGACAAAAGTTGCACAAAAGCAGTAAATTTCCAATTTCTTATTTATTATCCCATTAAGTTATATGTACCCTTTAAAAATGGTTGTTAGAAACAAAGAATTATCTAACCATCGAGCATTTGCAATAAAACTATCTCTTATTTAGTATGAAGATGTAGATATTCAACAACTAAGCTCTCTTTGTCCGGTAAAAATCTTACAAAAATCTTTAACATGTGAATGTTTGAATTTAATCTTTATTTACAAAATTGTAGATTTGATTTTATATGTTCTCTCTCAACATAAGAAAATGTTACTATGGATTAGGTATTTTGTGTGCGGGGGGGGGTGGGAGGGGTAGAATCTTCATTCTTCACACTCTTTAAATCATGTACAAAGTGTGTGAGGGGGGGTAGAATCTTCACACTCCTTTAAGGGACTTTAAACTTAATTTAAGTTACTCACCATTTATAGAGTGACATTCCTATTCACAACAGTACCCTTTGTCTGATCCAAAATACATTAGATAGATGGTTACCGACACATATTGTTCAGATTTTATATTGTCTGTTTCCATATATTCACTATTCCCTGCAACTGTAAATGTGTTTGTTTCTTTGCCAAATTATTAAATACGCGGTTGATAATTATATTTAATTTAACCTTGGGATTGTCACATTTTCAGAGTTTGCGGTCGTCTTCACAGTCTCAACCTTTGTGATGTTAACCCTGTATAAAAATAAAAGAGAAAGAAGATGACAATCATATAACTTTACAGTCCTCTGGATACATCTGTATAAGCATACTTTTAAAATGAATATTCGATTTTCCTCATTCTGGGATTTCCTAAACGTGGCCTGCCTCTTATCTGTTTTATATATTGATTAAGATCCTGAGAATTTTGTCCCAGACACAATTTCCATAAATTTTTTAATAAAAAACAGAATTGTTAAAATATTTAATATCTTCGTCAATTTTAAGATTATTGATCAATTTGCTTTAAACTTTGATTGGATAATTCAGTGATCTGCAAGAATGTTCTTAGCTTGCTTTAAGAGTTCTTAGTTTAGTTGTGAAAACTTAGTTTTTAGGCAAAGCTGGGTTTCCCTGCTATTTGTGTATAAATATATCCAATCTAGTTCATTGTACATAAAGATTATATACGTTAACAAATTAGGAGCTAAGACAAGATGGTTTAGGCCTGTACACTCTAGAGATACAACCTGGATCCTTTACACAGATACAGGTCCAACATTTTTACAATAATTGATTGTTAACGATGTGAAGGGATCTATCCAAAATTTAAAGTTCGTTAATTTATGATCGTTTCAGTTTCTGAACGTGTTTAAACTGCGTTCGTTTAATTTTCAGAAAGCTGTTGTCGTTTCAAATTTCAATTTAAAAAAAATACTGATCCATGCTTATGACGCCCAGCCCTACATCTTCTATGTAATAAAGCTCTTCACTCATATATATATATGAGTGAAGAGCTATATAGTTGGCCTAACGGCTGCACTAAATTGGTTCCCCCAAACATAGGTTAAAAAATTAAAATTTTATTTCTTCAAAAATCATTTTTTATTTTAAATTCCACGGGCAACGCCGGGTACTTCAACTAGTAGTACAGAGTCTAAAACTAAAGAACGAAAAGTTTTGACTTAAATTTTAAGTTCATGGTTAAATGCCACTACTGACTTAATTTAAACCTGAACTTTAACCGTGAAGTTAAATATTTAACCCTGTGGTTAAATATTTAACTCGCCGAAATCGACGAGTTAAAGTTTAAACACAGGGTTAAAATCTTGAAATCCTGCATTTTCCCTATTTGTCTATTATTCAATCATCATTCAGCTGCAGCTGAGAAAGCGGCATTCAACTTTACGTTATATTTAAAAGCGAAAACCTTGTTAAAGAAATTTTTCGTTTTAGATTAATTAATTTTTGCATGTAAACCCAAAATACGGTTGTAACTCGAAATATGTTTTGTTTAAGGTTACGTAATCAGCTGATTAGCGATGGTTATTTAATATTCTCCGTAAATCCTTTTCTCTGATTGGTTCAGATTTTCCCGGGAAATTCAAATTTAAAATTGAGAAAGTTTAATATTTAAGTAGCTATTCATTATTTTACAGAACTTTTAACCTCGAACTTAAAATCCGCGCATTCTTCAGTTTTAGACTCAGATAAACAGACGATAATATCTGGTTCAGGTTCTGCATGATGCCATGAAGGAAGGTGAGCTGGTCAGCTTCCAGAACAGTTTCCAGGATAGAAGGAAGTTTACAACTAACACCAAGGTTAGCAATTTTCCAATAAAAACCTTTTTGGCAATTTTCTAAGGATTAATTAGTTCTTTGATCTAATTCTTTATAACATTAAGACCTTTTTCCAGGGGTTAATATAACATTAAGACCTTTTTCCAGGGGTTAATCAGTTCTTTGATCTAATTCTTTATAACATTAAGACCTTTTTCCAGGGGTTAATCAGTTCTTTGAACTAATTCATTATAACATTAAGACCTTTTTCCAGGGGTTAATCAGTTCTTTGATATAATTCATATCATAACATTAAGACCTTTTTCCAGGGGTTAATCAGTTCTTTGATCTAATTCTTTATAACATTAAGACCTTTTTCCAGGGGTTAATCAGTTCTTTGAACTAATTCATTATAACATTAAGACCTTTTTCCAGGGGTTAATCAGTTTTTTTGATCTAATTCTTTATAACATTAAGACCTTTTTCCAGGGGTTAATCAGTTCTTTGATCTAGTTCATATCATAACATTAAGACCTTTTTCCAGGAGTTAATCAGTTCTTTGAACTAATTCATTATAACATTAAGACCTTTTTCCAGGGGTTAATCAGTTCTTTGATCTAATTCATTATAACATTAAGACCTTTTTCCAGGGGTTAATCAGTTCTTTGATCTAATTCATTATAACATTAATACATTTTTTCCAGGGGTTAATTAGTTCTTTGATCTAGTTCATTATAACATTAATACATTTTTTCCTGGGTTAATCAGTTCTTTGATCTAGTTCATTATAACATTAAGACCTTTTTTCATTCTTGATTTAGTAAAGTCACTTCAAGTTTGGAGCATGAAAAGTAAGATTTCCCTAAAAGTCTGATTGGATTGGATTGGATTGGATTGGATTGGATTGGATTGGATTGGATTGGATCGGATCGGATCGGATCGGATCGGATCGGATCGGACCGGATCGGAATCGGACTCGGAAGTAAATTTATCCTATTTTTAGCTGAAACTTTATTAATGAATGAGAGAGATCTAATTATTTATTCCTTAACATTTTGTTCTAAAGAACAAAATGTTTTATTTTCTTATTTCCTTCACAGTTGCATGAAGGATATTTGATCCATTGCAAATGGTTTTTTTCAAATTATATTAACAGTTTGTAAAGTAAAGTAAAGTACCAATGAAGCTTTAATTAAAATCGAGGTTGATTTATTGATTTGAATCTCAAAAATGTATGCTTGGCAGTCATGAGGTTAAAGCTAGTAAATATTGTACCATCTGAATCTAGTAACTTGAATTTTGTATTTTGTAAGGCCAAAGTACAACAGTGTTGAGAAAAATCTGAAGGAATAATTGGTGTTCATTTTCTATGACAGATAAAAAGTAAAATAGTACTAAACAACTTCCTCCAATTAGACAAAGAATGTTTCCAAGAGGTTAAAGACTCCCATTTATATAATTATATGTTGACTAGTTTGGGAACCCAGCGTTGCCCAGGGTACTCGCAGTAACTCCCGCCGTTTACCCGCACTTGGTCGGGAGACTAAATTTTTGCTATTGAAGTCGATCCACTCAACTTAGACTCTTAAACCAAACTAAGAATATTCCCGTGGTTCTCCCGAATTCCCCCAATCAAAATTTTAGGCAAATCGGTGACGGGGTTCCTGAGTTATGATCGGACAAACAGACAGATAGACAGAGATTACAACTTTATTATATTTAGATGTTTATACAATATGAAACCAAGAAGGAGGCTCTCCGAACACTGCTGTATATGAGAAGCAAGTATACAATTACCAGTAGTTTGTCGGTTCCAGGTTAGAAGTTCTTTCAATTTTAAACCTTTTTAATATTTAATTGGCAAGAGTTAATGTTTTCTTAAACAAATCTTATTTCTTTATAAAAAGCCGTTTTTGGGTGTGCATGTTCATTGATTTCTATTCAATTTTCATTAACTAAAAACTTATTAATGTAGGTCTGTGTTAACCCACCTCTTTAAAAAAGAATGTCGCTTATTCTGAGAAATCTGAAAGTAAAGGATACAAAATGATTTTTAATCTGTTTTTAGAAGTTGATAACAGAGCATTAAAGGTTTTTTAGCTGACTTTTGAAGTTGATAACAAAGCAATTCAGGGTTTTAAATAGAGATGGGCATCATTTTTGAGAATGAACAAAATTTTTCAAAGGAACGAAAACAAATTTTTAGAAATTAACGAACGATGAAGGAACAATTTGGATGAAACGAAGAAAATAAAGAAGATACTGGAAAAAACGTTTACTTTTCACCAGACAAACAAATTCTTTTAACGAACTTTTGAACATTAGTTCAAATAGAAAATGAAACTAAATAAGATGGAAAATTAACGAAAATTCTTTAAAAGAACGACTGAAATTTTTTTCTGAACAACTGAAAAATAAAACCAAATGGGTCATTAACGAACGATGAACGAACGAGAAAAAAGCAGAACGCGCCCATCTCTGGTTTAGCTTTATTTTGAAGTTAATAATAGGGCAAAACGGTTTTTATATCAGTACAGTTTATTACAGAGTAATAAAGGTTTTTTATCTGTATTTTGGAAGTTAATAAGAGAGCAATAAAGGTTTTGTAAGCTAGCTGTATTTTAAAGTATTATAACATGGCAATAACGATTTTTTAAAGCTGTATTTTAAAGTTAATAACGGGGCAATAATGGAGTTTAAGCTGTATTTTAAAGTTGAATAATACAGAATAAAACAGGCTTTTTAAGCTGTATTTTGAAGTAAATGACAGAAATAAGGTTTTTTTTATAAATGCTTTTGGTGAAAGAATAACATTATTTTCCGTGCAAACATATTTAACATCAAGGGGGGGGGTCGTATTCTTAAGGAAAAGGAGGGGGGAATGATTGTTCAAGAAAATATACGCCCCTGTTTTAATGAGAAATCCGCACCCTTCTCGTGTTGGGATATTTAATAGAAAGACTTTTTTATTGAAAGAACATATCACAGAAGACATTTTTACACAGGATATTTCATAGATAGGACATTTTTTACAACCGCAAAACCATGAATTGTGGTTGAAAAAAAAATGTCCATCTATGAGATGTCCACCAAACACCAAACATATTTGCAGATAATAATCTTGAGTTGGTTTACAGACCGGGAGTTGTAGACTCTAAACATATATCCAAACATTTTAAATGGTAGGTAAAATACAGGGTTACCCACAAAGGATGAGACTTTAAAGATGACTTTAATCTTTTCAAATACGACGATCCAAAGTTTTTATTAAGTCTTCCGCCTTGAATTGGTTTTAAAATGGCTAATTTAATGATTTAGCAAAGAAAGAAAGAATTTTTAGTTGCAGGGAATCATAAATATAAGGAAATAGCCAGTATACACTCTGTACAGTCGTCTCTGAAGTCTCATTCTTTGTGGGTAACCCTTTTAAAGTGAATTTAAACCTTAAAGTTATTACTGAAGAATTTATTTCAAATTTATTTGGTAATTAATCCACCCCCAATGCCCCACAACATTCAAGCGTAAATTTAAAAAGATAACCTAAGTTTAGGAAAAAAGATCAGATCCAAACCAAAACGTCCATTTAAGGTTTTGTTGTATTTTAACATTTTGGAGTATTGGACGTTTTTGGGCTATTTTGTCTTTGGTCGCTTTTATTTTGCGAATTGTTTCCACTGAGATGAAAAAAAATATTGAATAGTTTTGCCTGCAGAATACACGAGGAAGATCCAGGACAACTGCGGATAATGTTCAAGGACAAGAACATTCTAAGAAAAGGAAAAAGAAATTCAACTTTCAAAATTCTTAGATTTTTC
The DNA here is from genome assembly GCF_000591075.1 of Eurytemora carolleeae. Classification (NCBI taxonomy): domain Eukaryota; kingdom Metazoa; phylum Arthropoda; class Copepoda; order Calanoida; family Temoridae; genus Eurytemora; species Eurytemora carolleeae. Next base: position 40,807 of record NW_019396545.1, on the reverse strand, counting down.
TTTTAAAAAAATAAATTGTTGAGATTTAAGACTATTTTCTGAAAATTTACTAGTTAAATCTGTTAAATAGCACATATTTTTTTGTGTGTGTTTAAGATAAGAATTTCTTTTGTTAAGTTTACAAAATCCACAGTTTTGACTCAAATCTGTCTCTTCCTCCTCCACCCCTGCAACAAAAGCAACAAGAATAGAAACAATAATGTCATCAGAATTTGAAACTATAATGTCAAGTAGCATTTTTATTTTTGGTTCAGTTTTTCAGAACTTTGGAAAATCGAAAGATTTTATAAAATGTCGTCTTGACAATCTTTCAATGTGTTTTACTTTTAGACCTTAATCTCAATAATTGTGAAAATAAATAATAAGCCATGAAATATGCGGGAACAGTTCAAAGAGCTCCATATAATTTTTCAGTTAAAAACTAAATATCTGCAGTATTCCACTCAATAGGTTTTTAAGACGACATTTTGTAACTCAGCTTGATGCCTGCAAAGTTTTGGGTCAAACTGTATTCAGCACATTGCACAAATATTGTCATGCAAACTGTATTCAGCACATTGCACAAATATTGTCATGCAAACTGTATTCAGCACATTGCACAAATATTGTCATGCAAACTGTATTCAGCACATTGCACAAATATTGTCATGCAAACTGTATTCAGCACATTGCACAAATATTGTCATGCAAACTGTATTCAGCACATTGCACAAATATTGTCATGCAAACTGTATTCAGCACATTGCACAAATATTGNCATGTACCCAGTATTTAGTTTGTATATATGTATGAAGCCAATTTTTTACAGATTGATTCTTGCTGAAGAAGTTTAAACCCTCTTACATGAACTGAACACAAAAGACAATGAATGAAAAATTGAATTTTAACGTTTTTTTTTCAAAAATGGGATTTTATTCGAAAATTGTGCTGATTGTACAGATTTTTAAAAAAAATGTACGGATCTTTAAAAAAATGTACGGATTTTTTTAAAAAAATTGTGCGGATTGTACGGATTGTTTTTCGAAAATTGTACGAATTGTACGGATTTCTTATGAAAATGTACGGATTTTTGTACGGATGGGTTCAAAAAAGTTTTGGCCACCCTGCATTTGTGAAAATATTAATTATTGTAATTTATTTTCTGTCTATAGTTCAGTTTTCCTCTGAACGTTATAATATATATTTTTATTTTGTTAACTTCAAGATTCACAATTTTCATAGTTCGTTTTTTAACCAGTATTTCACCAAGTGAAACGAAAGATAGTTCTTAAATTTAAGTGTTGGATACGGGATAGCAGTAGTTTTGACACGCTAATCAAAGTGCCATGTGTCTTATAAATGTCGTCTTCCAATAAAGTAAATCAGGAATGAAACTCTTCTCAACACCCATTTTCTGAGACTAAAAAGTTGAAAATCTATGAATGTAAATCATGCTGTTTAAAGAATATATATTTTTTGGAATGTTTTATTTTATCCGCGTATAATTTATAAAGTACATTGTTCATTGTACATGAACAGAAGCTTTTTAGTGTCAAGCATGTTTTCTGTTATGCAAATTTAAGATACATTTATTTATATATTGAATTTGTTGACAGTGAGAACCTGAAAATTCTGGAATAGGAAGACGACTTACAGACTCGAGTTTTGACTTCAAATAGGTTCTCAACAATTGTTGAGTTCACATCATGCTAAAATAAGTTTTTAGTAAAATTATCATGAAATACATTGATATATTGTATTACTGTCGTCTGCCTATGGCATAATTCTATGTTTCTCATTGTAAAAGGTTTTTTTTTGAGGAGAACTGGTTATAAGAGCTAACCCTGTCTCAAATTGTCTCAAATCTTTTCTATCCATCCTGTTGGCAATGTGCTTCTATTGAAATACTAGCATGGGAAGTTAGAAACCCTGCTTAGTTTTCCTTGTTCAGTCAGCCCACGTAATTTTTAACCAAGCTAAGAATATTCCCGAGGCCGAATTTAAAGAATTTAAGCCGCGGCTCAAATTTTGTTGGTTCCACTTGAATTTGTAAAAGATTTTTCAAGATTTAAGCCGGCGCCTAATTGAAACCGGTTTTGGGGGGATATGAGACATTAAATTCGGACACTTCATATAAATATCTGTCTGTCTGTGACTGTATATCTTTGATATTTTGCATTCAGTGTGTGCTGTACTGTCCTGTATGGCTCCCCGAAGAACCATTACTGATGGTCAACCATAATATCAAATCATTCCTCACTAAAATACTTGACAATTTTTATTTATTTTTTACTTTTCATATTTTGTTCTCAATTTCTGTTGTGAAATCTAGCGGAGTGCATTTACCCCTGATAAAATAATGTAAAATATCGATGGTAGAAGAAGAAGGGAAAACTAAGGATTAGAATATAAATTTATCCCGATAATGCCAAAACACAGCTTAGAACTTTTCATAATTTTCCATGGTTATCCACCAAACACAGTGCTTAGGATCCGTAATCTTTTGGGTCCCTGGTTTTGGATCCGCGGATCCAAGGGGCAATAATTAACCAAAACCTGTTGCCTAAAATCTAAGCAAATATCTTTTTATTTGTTTAGACCCGGCCCGTGAATCCTGAACCATTTTTTCAGGCGGATCCGCAATAAAATGTAGGGATATACCAAGCACTACTTGATATAAACCTTTAGTTTATTAAGGAATTAATGAGTCTTTGTCACGAACTCAATTTCTCAAATTTCTATATCTTTGCAATCTGAAATTTTAACTTTTCAAACTTAGATTATTTGATCAAAAAGAATTCATAGTTAGAAATATCTAAGTTAAGAGACTCTATTTTAAATTGACAACATCTCTGATGCCATGTTTTGTGTATCCATGCTGTTTAAAAATTTTATGAAATCAAAATTGAAATAGAAAGTCGTCTTTCTTATATTGAAATAATCGCCTACCATCGTGCAATTTTATCAGATTCGCCCTTTATTTAAATAAGTACACATTTTTACTCCAACTCGCCCTGTAGTCAAATTATTTAAAAATTCCCCCTTAAATCGTTCCTTCATTAATTGAAATTGTGCGTTCCTAGAGCCTAAACTATTTTTTTATGCGACTCATGACAAATTTTTATTAATAAGTCTGAACTCATATTATGACAGACCATATGCCTGTACTCAAACTATAAACCTGTTCTCTAAGTTCTAGAGATCCCTGACTGAACCTATTTCTTGTTCAGGGTTTCCCACAAAAGATGAAACATCAGAGACGACTGTGCCTCATATTTATGATTTTCTGCAACTGTAAAATATGATTTCTTTGCCAAATCATAAGATAAGCCATGTAAGGCGGAAGACTGAAGCCGTCGTAAACTCTAATTATTTTCGGGTATCCCAATAAGATAATAGTGTTCTCCGATTCGTTAGAATTTTCTAGGTGTGATTTAGCTACAACTTCTTCGCCTTGCTAGCCCGGGAAATAGATGCTAAATCATTTCTACAAATCTAGTGAATGTTTAACGAATCAGATATTTCTTTGTAGAAAGTGCACATAACTAGGGAAGTATATTTAATTTTTTTTACATCATCTTCAGTCCTAGGACTTGCCTAGGACAGATTTTACCAACAAATTTGCATATACAGGGTGTCCCACGAAACATGACAGTTGGTGAATAGTTTAGAATGTCTTATTCTATAATTTGTTAAGTTGTTTGATACCAAAGACAAAAACAAAAATATAACATGGGAGTTATGTTATAGTAAAATTGATTTCAAAGTAAAATATATTTAAGCAAAAGATTTTTTAGCGAAATAAACTGCAAAACAACCTTTAATATCTATTAAAGTAAATGGAAAACGACATTCATAACTATTTATCAACTGTCAGGTTTCGCGGGACACCCTGTACTTATCAATATTAAGCAACAACTATTAAGAATTTGCGTAATTCAAATATCGTATTTTTGAAAAAAGAATTTAAAAAATGTTGAACTGCCAAATAAAACTAGATATTGAAGAGGGACTAGTTATGTATATTTGTATTGTATAAACTTTGGATTATACTAACAAAAATATTTTACAGATTTTATAAAGTAGATCCTAGGAAAGGGGCGGGGGCAAAGCTTTTAAGTGCCCTTGAAGAGATAGTTAAAACAATATACATTAATATCCTATTCCATTTCCAGATAATGTTAGGGTCCCCTGTAGACCAGAATATTCTACACATGTTTGTTCCCAAAAATAAAAAAATATTTATGATTTCAATATTTTTTTAAATATCAAAATGTGTTGATATTTAAAAAATATTTTTGACAGATGTTAAAATCATGAAACTGTTTTTTTATTGAATAATTGAGTTAAAATTCATGAAAAGATGGATAGATAGATAGATAGGCCTGATATTGGATACAAATAAGGTACACTGCAATCAAACCATCAAATCTGAATTCCTAATTATACCCCGGACATGTTTAGTAAACTTACTGAATAATTAAACAGACTTCTTAAATCATAAAATATTCAAATATTCCACGTAGAACTAAAGTAAATCGCACGTATGATTGCAAAATCTGTAATGTTTTTCTTTAATTATAACCCCCTCTAATGTAGAGCAAAAGAGAAGAACAAAAATGTTTTGAATATCTAATATATATATCTAATAAATCATAACATGGGAAGTAACAGAGTACTGTCGCATAGATTTTCTTCTGTTTAGTCTAGATTTAACTCTCGACTAAGCTAGCTCACTGTGATTTAAAAGTCCCACGTTCTGAAGAAAAATACGATGAGAATTTTGCCAATTACTTCTTAAAAACAAATGCTAACAACAAGTGCTTTATAGTGCTGAAATTTACATGTATAGGGCTACAGAAAATCATAATTGAATTATAACTGTAAAATCTAGGCCCAGGGCATTGCGACATTTCAAAGTCAACTCTGTCTTAAAAATTTATGAGACTGTTTATAAGGAGGCTGAATCTATGAGCGTAAAAGAATACCCTACAAAAAGCTAGTTTTATATGATTTTGATTGATATGTAAATTATTCTCGATGATTTGACGTGCGGCCGATATATATAACTATATATATATGCACGTTTTAATTAAGTTGATTAGTCATATCATGTTATTTTTACCAAAGAATTGATCAAGAGTCCATTTATAAAATATATTAATTCTGTCAAATTTATTTTTTCATGTTGATGATGATCCAAATCTTATAATATATTAGTTTCAAATTTTGTTGAAAATATATTTCAGTTGACCCTAGCCAGTTCTAACGATCGATACAATAACTATCAAAATCAATAATAAATAATATAAAAAAGTTAAAAACACAAAAATGTGCACTCTTCAATTAAGCTGATTGTCATAGCAATAGCTTCTGTGGTATGTTTTAACACTCTCTTTTAAGAATTGATCAAAAAGTATACATTTTAGTTATCTAGTAAAAATCATAAAAACATAAATATATGCACAATTTAATTAAGATGATTTGATTGTCTATAGCATGTAATTACTAGCTGCTGTGGCATGTTTCACAGTGTAAAACCATTCAGATATTACAAATCATTCAGATATTACAACCTATAGTCATCGATTATCTTTCGCCTCATTTTTATATAGTTTATATTTTATAATACTTTTTAATTAATTTGTTTTGAATTTGATTATTTCTCTTGTCGCTTGCGCAACTATCTACGAATGCCGCGAACCACTCACATTTTTCGAAATCTGTTTAAACGATTTCTAAAAGAAATAAAATATTATAAAATATAAACTATATACAAATGTGGCAAAATATAATCGATGACTATAGGTTGAAATATCTGAATGATTTGTTTGAAATTAGATTGATTTTTTACGGTCTAAGTTGTATGTTGCAATTTTCTGAATTTGTATGGGCGCTAAGTTATCGGTATGCGACGTCTTTAACAATTTTCTCCTTATAGACGCAACAGATGGAAGTAAATTTATCAGCGATCAAAAGCGCTTTTTAATCGCATTAAGCCTGTACCCCCTTTCATTTTTCGCGAACACTCCCTTTAATATCGAGACTAACCTAATCTTGTACTTGTATCCTCAAAAGTGTAAAAAATTTAACCAATCATAGTCGCGTATAAGAAGCCGATAAATTTGAAATTTTGCACGCCATTTAAGATTAGTATACTGAAACGGGAGGGCCTCTCTAATTTAAAGCACCGGTTTTTAATTTTTCTCTACTATATCCAAAAAAGAACGGTTTAAGAAGAAAATCAAAAGTGTGTCCATTGGATACTCAGAATAGGTAATCGGGATTAAGGATATCTCATTCTAAAGTTTTCAGCTCTGGTTATGTTTGTCATGCGGAACGGGTTGAGTCATCTACATGGTTCACTAGACGGGCTGGTACGCTAAAGACTAGACCAGCTACCGTGTACTGGTTCGGATCATGAGACAAAAGTACCGTTGACCATGAACAGTCAAGGTAATTTTAAGGAATTTATCAATTCAAAAGTTGCATGTCAGATTCATTACGGTAATCTCTACGCCGATTATCTGAGTTAAATATGAGGAAGATTTGTTTTTTTTGCTATCAAAATATGTTGAATTCTGTTACTTTCCTCTTTGACTCTGCTGCATAAATCTGTCAGTCACAGCAAACCCATCAATTTTCAGTTAGAAAAATAGAGTATCTTTACCTGAGACGAAAGTCGTGAATCGGAGGTATGCAATGCTTTAAATGGAGGGTTACTTGAAAATACGATGGACAATCCCTTTAACAATATGAGCACCATATTATATTTACATCACACACACAATAAATCCTAATAAATAAACTTCTACAGCTTTAATCTGTAAAAATCGCAAATGAGTTGGTCTTGAATAGTTGGATTGTTTATAAAAGGCAATATCATGTGGTAACTGCCAAACACGTCCTTGGATAACAAGTTTCCGGGAAAAAAATCCTAAAATTTCATACTAAAAAGTCCTTTTAATAAAAGTCTCCGGAAATAAAGTCCTACCAATTCGAGACTTTATTTTCTAGGACTTTTTTCTGGCTCCAGTATACATATACAAAAAAGTCCTCGGAAAAAAGTCCTCTAACAAGTGAAAACGCATGATTCACAATGGAAAAAAGTCCTGGTTTTTCTAGGTTTTTCTTTTCCTCGGATTTCTTTTCTTCAGGACTTTTTTTCCTGAGACTTTATTGGCAGCCCCCATACTATTTTAGGAAAAAAAGTCCCAGGAATCCAAAACACAGGACTTCAATTCCAGTGACATTTTCCCAAGGACTTAAGAAAATTCGGACTTTTTTCCAAAGTTTTTATTTCCAGGTTTTTTCCAGAAACTTTTTTTCCCGGGACTTTCTTACATAGATTCATATCATGTAGGTGGTGGTGATATCTAACCCCCCCCCCACAATAATACAACCATTAATTACACACTTTCCCTGTAATCAAAACTTTTACAGATTCACCCTCTAAATTAAAAATTGAGTCAATTTAAAAACCTGGACTTTTCAACAAAGGCAAGTACTTCCATATCTCAACCCAATATGGGAAAAGAAATGAAAAGAAATATCAGAGGTGATGGTGAAATTTACCNCCCCCCCCCTCCCGCCACATATTACCTCAACTACCTCAACCGGAAGTTTAAGAAAGATTAAACTCATAATTCTTTTATTATTTCTTCCTTTGAATTTCTAATTAGTAACAGGATAAATTTAATTTTCTCATACTTGGCATAACATCAAAACAAGTTGTGCTACGATGTCCCAAAGCCGTACCAATAATGTTCCATAAATCTGAAATTCTCCTTGAGTAAAATTGAAAACTATAACACACACACACTGACTAACAGACATACAAACATACAACCGGAAAATCCACGAAATACGATAAATTCCCCCAATTATAGAATTATTCTGTTGAATATCCCAAATACAGAGTATCACAAAAAAATACAAAATCTTAAATAATATCTGTCCGTGTGTTGACGTAAAATTTAGAACGGCTGAATCAAATTTACACCAAATGTTAGGTCATATCACGGTATGACCAGCATGTCGAAAAGTTCTACAGTGGTAAGCGATTATATCAATACAATGAAGACGATTTTTTATTTGAGTTTTGATTGTTATAAAGTTTTTTTTCGAATTATAATTTTACAAGTAATCATAGAGAAGCTTTTTTAATTAACAGTTCTTTTGACTTCTATAGTTAACGTGTACCCATGCTGTTTATTAGCTTGATATAAAAAAATTGAAATCGAAAGTCGTCATCATGGTATTGATATAATCGCCTACCACTATAGTAAACGCAAAATATTTCTGATATATTTTATTAAACAAAAAAAACTTTTTGAACACCCCGTATTTTCCCGAATCGTGGAAAGGGTTGCGTTCATAATCTGGGATCAAATTGAGCGAGTAATATATGATTGTATAATAAATATAAATAGCGTATATATTGATATACACAATATACAATACTTAAACTCATATATTAACAGGCGACAGTAGGTCAATATTAAAATTGAGAAAAGGCGACGAACGGAGTTTTGAAATTTAAAAAACAACATATTTTTTTATGAAATATTTACATTTTTAATCTTTAAGATTTTTACAATTTAAAAAAATGAAAAACGGAGAAATGAGATATGAAGCTTATTAAATTATGATATAGTTTTTGTCACTTTTTTTTAAAACCAATTTAAAATAGTTCATGCAAAAGTTGTCAAATTTTCCAAATTTTAGTACATTTTTTTATATTTTGTTCAATGCATTGACTTTATGAAAATATTAGATCACCGAAGATAACTCAGCTTTTACAGTAGGGGGGGGGGGCAGTTGTATCATCTGGATCCAAATTATCCTTCACGCTTTTCTTGTTAAAAAATGAAAAGTTTATTAACTTAATATAATTTGTCTCATTGTTCTTTATTTAAGTGAAGATATTGTAGGTACTAGGTATACTTAATTGATACAGTGATAGGCGATTATATCAATACAAAAAAGACTATTAACGATTTAATTTAAAAAATTTATATCAAGCTGTTAAACAGCATGGATACACATAAACATAGAAGTCGAGAAAAGTCATTAATCAAAAAAGTCGTCTTCATTGTATTGATATAATTGCCTACCACTGTAGTTGATCTTGGATTTAATAGGACTGTCTTTGTAATTTCAAGTAACGCTCCATCTATTCACTTTACACCTTTATCTGATTACTAATGGGAAAGTTATCGTTGGGTTTCTTCTTTAAAAGTGTTGAATTCTCACAATTTCTTCCATTGTTTTTAAAGCAAAAAATCACTCTACAAAGACCCGCATATACATCCAAATCCAATACATGCTATTTTAGTTCAGAGCGTCCCATATCATATGGGATTATCTATAATTTTTAACGCTAAAATACTCACTCAGTACTCGAAAAATTAAGCATTTTCTGCAAAAAAATTTCTATTACCCTTATTAAATTTTTCAAAATGATTCCATTCTTCTTAAATTTTCTGATTTGTCCCCCAAATCGCAATTTAGACCCATTGACGCGGTCTAATTTGATATGGGACACCCTGTATATTAAAAGCTTTCTATTATCTGTACGTATATCTTACTATCCAATTATCTATCTATCTTGTCTCTTTTTGTACTGATATCAATTAGTACTTCTTTATTTTTATAATTTAAGTATCTACAGCTTTATGTTTATCTATCATAGCACTCTATATTAAAAATATCAATGTATCTATCTATATCTATCTGTTTATTTATCTATCCATCCATCTACCATGTAATTTATCCATTTGTCTAATAAACTATCTATTTATCTGTATATAAGTATCATCTATATATCAATCTATCTATCTATCTATACTTATCTATCTATCTATCTATCTATCTATCTATCTATCTATCTATCTATCTATCTATCTATCTATCTATCTATCTATCTATCTATCTATATATCTATCTATCTATCTATCTATCTATCTATCTATCTATCTATCTATCTATCTATCTATCTATATATCTATCTATCTATATATCTATCTATCTACCTATCTATCTATATATAAATCTATATATCTGTCTATCTATCTATTGTATACTGTACACTGTATAATGTAGACTGTAGACTGTATACTGTATACTGTATACTATAGACTGTATACTGTATACTTTATACTGAATACTGTATACTGTATACTGTATACAGTATATTGCAGTTTTCTTTTAAATGGCTCCTAAGAGACCTTTCTGCATAGATTTTATAGGAAACTTAAATCTGCAAACCAATATGAGGATTACAGGAGGATTTAGGGGGATTCAGGGGGGTTCAAGGAGATTCAGGAGGATTCAGGGGGATTCATGAGGATCACAGGAGGATTCAGGGGAATTTAATGGGATTTAGGGTTATTCAGGGGGATACAGGGGGATTCAGGGAGATTCAAGGAGATTCAGGAGGATTCATATAGATTCAGGGAGACTCAGGGAGATTCAAGGAGATTCAGGAGGATTCATGGAGATTCAAGGAGATTCAGGAGGATTCAGGGAGATTCAAGGAGATTCAGGGAAGCAAGAAGATTCTTTGGAATTTCAGGGTATAATCCAGGGGATTTAAGGATAGTTCGTGGGATTCCGGGATATTTAAGTAGATTCGTAGAATTAAAGGAGATTTTACGGGATGCCGAGAGATTCCTTTGGAATTCAAGGGAATCCACGGGTTTAACGTGGGTTTTATGAGATTCGGTATTTCGGGAGATTTACAGGATTAATGGAGATCTAAAGAGGATGTTAAGGGATTCAAGAGGGATTTCAGAGGGTTACAGAGATTTTAAAAGGGATTACTTAAAAATCTAGAGGATTTCTGTATGAAGCTATGAGGTTGAAAGTTGTTTTTAAAACCCAATTTATGGATCAAAGGATTAAAATTGGACATTTATTCTTCGGGATCAAAGGGTTAACATTGAAAAAATTCTAGACTTTTCCTTTTTGGGATGAAAGGGTTAAACTTCACCCCTCCACACATACAACTATAAACATGTTAACTCCTGAGATACGTTCTCTGCTCTCAAGATAAATAAAGTCCGGGGAGTCGATCCAGGCAAATCTAATCAAAATACACAAATTTAGAAAATCAGAATCCAAATATCCAAATTGCCATTCAAATTCACAAAATGTATCCAATAAAAGTCCAAATCTAAACTGCATATTGAAATATTTTCGAATATAAAAAATAAAAAATTTATTTTTTAAATTCTTAGTTTTTATAATAAAATTTGTTGTTTTTTGTTCTTGTACTCTCTCATTCCCCCTTCCCCCTTACTTATATTCCCTTTCTTCCCATTATTACATTCACACCCATACAACTCTATTTCTCCCCCCCCCCCTTGGTAATATTCACAGACTATTAAGTATTCAATAAACCTTTTTACGATAGTTTCCGTGAAATGGGAAAATAAAATCAAACACTATAATACATAATACACATCCGATCGAGTCCACTTGTTTTGCATGACCTCACATGCCCTCGGGGAAGGGTTATGACCGGTTAAGATTAAAAAAATTTTCGCCACAAAATTTGGATTTTGAAAATCCACCGATAAATCAGGAAAATCTTCGTATTTTCTATTTTTTACAATGAAAATATTGGTATGCAGTAGTTATATGGAACAAAAAACAGGATGTCTCGAATAATTCAAGATTATAAACAAGTTTCCAGAGCTATGATTCTTCAAATCACAGAATAACATAGTATTTATCCCAATTCTTGATTTCCCAAATTGGGAAATATTTTATTGAGCGCAGATATATTTATATCTATCTAGTATGAATAATGACCAGTTTCACACAGTACAGTACAAAAAAGAATAAAACTGAATAAAACATCCATTAACTATATATTTACTGGATATTGGAAATGACTCTGAATTTATTCTGTGTAAATGAAGTTGGAGCAACGTAACTTGTAACTTTTTGTCTTATATATAAAACCGTTTTCATTTTTAGCAGAAATAACATGATTTTTTATGTAAAGGACAATGTTTGAATGTAAAAGATTTATTTAAAGAAAAAATGTCCTTTAATTTTATTTTAAACATAGGCCTTTAAGATCTTCTATTACAACTTTTACTTTTGGCTCTGTCTGTGAGCATCTTTTTTTGTAAAATGCAAAACAAAAACCAAATAAAGTTTGTGGATTTAAGAATATATTTTTGTGAATTATCAAATTTTTACTAAAATCAAAAATTTTTGATGGCAAATTTTTTAAACTCTGAGCATCAATAAATCGCATGATCCCAGGATCATGCGATTGGGCCCGATCAGAGACAAGCAAACTGATGATGAACAATTGTAATTTGATTTTGTTTTGTTCTTTGGGATTTTTCAACATTTATTTTGTTTAAATGATTTTTTTTTTAGAATGGGATAAGGGGAGGGGGTCATTTACATGCAAACAAGGAAAAAAGAAGTAAATAAAATTTATGCTACATTGCAGGTATGACTTTTTGACCTCGCAGCTTCTGTAGTTTTTATTTTACTCACAGTTAAGAGAGAAACAATTTTATTCGAGGCCAAATTTAAAGAATTTTAGCCGCGGCTTAAATATTGCTGGTTTCACTTAAAATTGTAGTCAATTTTTCAAGATTAAGCCGGCGCTCAATTGAAACCAGTTTTTGGTAAATTGAGACGCGACTTAAATTTATTAAATTCGGACACGGTTACATATTAGAAATTCAAAACATTCTCAATACCTCTATGATAATAGAAGTTATGTTTACAAAACATCTAAAGGGACAGACCGGCTTTGTAAGGTAGTTGAACTGAGTATGTAGTGTTGGGGACAAATTCTATAGGATTCATTTGAGAATCGGTTTTTTAAAATTACTAAATAACGAAGACGATAAATATAGTAAAAATTCTAAAGTAAACTAATAAGATGTTTAGGAACATACTTCTCAAAAGGAATTGGTCAATAAATCGAAGTTAGAATCAATTATTTCCTTTTTCATCATTATATTGAATTTCTTATTTTCAATGAATTTGTTCGCAGATTTCTTCTAATTCTTTAAATGTCGTCTTTTCAATAAAAAATTCAGAAAATCTGCTGAAAATATTTGTGAATAATCAGAGATTACAGAAACTATTAATTGAATAAGATTAATTATTTTCGATGATAAGAGTTAATTTTTATTTTCTCAACCTGTTCCTAAACAACTAATTAAATTACTGTAGAATTTTGTTTACATTTTTTTGTCGTAGTTATCTAATAATTTTTAAAAAATTCTGAAAACGTATCCACCCGAAAGTTCGATTTTGAACGTCGACTTTGCGATTAAACTCAGGATTTAGAGATCTTTAAAAAGTGTTATATGTCTCAAATGAATCCTAACGAATTTGTTCACAACATTGCATACTCGGTTTAACAACCTTACATAGCCGGTCTGTCCCTTTAAGAGTTCAATCTTCCGTGCAATTTACTTTAGTTTGACGTGATTTCCGTGATTCGAAATTCTCTGTTTGCTTTATTTGAATTATTAATAGGTGACCTATATCTAGGTTGAAATAAGACCATGTCTTACATTCTCAAAGAAATATTTTCTCTAGTTTTGTTATTATTTTGTTTTTGACCTTTAGGAATATCGGAGTACAAAAAAGATACTTTTTAAAAGTTTTCCAAATTTAGTGCTCAGTAAAGTTTTAATGTAAATTGTGATTTCTCTACAAAGGTGACATAACATAACACTGGACCTTACCTCAAATGACCCCATTAAAAAATGGCCTTAACAAAATCCTGACATATTCATAAGGTACGAAGAGAAAATGTTTACAGATAAAACAACAATTAGAAGTTGAAATACAAGATGGGCGCAAAGTGTCCTAAAAGCCTAGTTTATATATAAATAATCACAAGAAGCTCTAAATCAGGTTGGTAAACTCAAAGAGGTTGATTCATCAAAGGTTGCGAGTGCGACTGTAAAAAAACGACTCGGACTACCTCTCATCTATCCGTGCATTAGTCTGTGAGAATATAATCCATTTTTTTGGATAATTTCTTTATTGGTGTAAATAATTACATATGTATTTAAAGTCCTAAAGAAGCAAATAAAACTAAGTATATTAATATATTTTTTCAACGTTGCAATAATTTTCTAATGCGTATTTGTTTCTACAATTTTAACGCAATAAACAGGAACGTTTTACCGTGAGCGTGAAGAAAAAGTTTTTTAATTTTTTCTTTTTTATAACTAACAAATTTACATGAAAAATATTAGGAGAAATGGTAAAGAAAAGATAGCATAAGGAAGAGAGCAAATCTACTTAAGTTCAACAAATCTAATAATATTTATAATTTAAATCACATTTTCTTTACCGGGATTTATAAAATCACACGAAAGTTTACTAAATAACTGAGATCTTTGGCGTGATTATCACACATTCAATAAAGTCTTGTAAATATCAGAAGCAGAAATCCGTCAACATTTCATAATGTCGTCCTTTCTTGACCAACATGGCGTCGCTGTAAAGTACGCGAAACCCATTTTAAAGATTTTAAGATTTGTTCGAGTCTTCCTGTTTCTTTTACCGAGAGGAGAAAGAGTTAAGAGCTGAATATCCCTCGTATTGGTGAAGGGATAGGGGGAGGGGGGAGGTGGGGGGAGTGGGGGTTAATCCGCTTTTCTTTCTGTCGTCTGAAAAGAAGAATTTTATTTCAATATTTCAATTCAATGTATTTTAGGAACAACCGCATACAATCCTTCAGCTCCTAGACTACCCGGAGAAAATGTAATCTATTAAACCCTGTCATCGCAATACTATACCAAACATATACAATTTATCCGGTTAAATAAGTTTAAAAGTAAAAATTTTAAACAAAAAGGGTTACACATATCTTGACAATCAACGATAAAAATGTTTAAGGTTTTCTTTTTTGTTTGTCCTAAAAAATAAATCAGAGCAACATTTCAAACTTTTAATTTGTACCCCCCCCCCTCCCCAGATTTACTAACATATTGAGCTGGGTCGGTGTACGAAATCAGAAGAGCAGATTTGACCGAAGTGTACCTGTTACAAAACCAGACTCTCACAACCTCCTTCTCCATGTTGAGTTGGTCCCCTATGCTTCTGATCTCGTCGCTACTGGGCTTGGGGTTCTTCAAGAAGGCGCGCTCCAAGGAGAATCTAATATTGTTCTCAATAGAAGTCCGCTTCTTCCTTCTCTTACCTTGAATAAAGCAAAACTATAGTCTTGATAATTTTTAAACGACCTCTCTAATAAAAATTTAGATTTGCTAACGTAATTTTCAGTGTCAGATTGACACTATTAAACTTTTGTTAAAAAAAGGACGAATTATGTATTCTGTTTTTTCTAGCTGAAAATTGATTTTTTTATTGAGACATTGAAAGAAAACAAAAGAATTTAACACTATTCAAGGTGCGACTGGTACTAAAAAAAGGTTAAAGGTTGTGATATGAAAATGCCATTACGTCTTGCAGTAACTTTAATTCAATATTTGAAAAAGAAGGATTATATTACCTATAAGATCTTGATGATTAAGATTACTGAGGCTAGAGGCCGGAGTGGAGATTACAGTTCCATCCGCATCCTCGAGCCATTTGTGCAGCAGAGGCTTCAGCTTGCACATGTTCTTGAAGGAGAGGTTGAGAGCCTCGAACCTGGATATGGTTGTCTGGGAGAAATCATTTCCGTACATTCGCCCCATAGCAAGTCCTACATCTCCCTGCAATGTATTGGATGTAATATATTTGTATTTTGTCCCAAAGTTTGAGATCACAGAATATAAAAATACTTTAGAGGAGATTTGTAATCAGTTTTACATACCTGAGTGTATCCCAGCTTGATTCTTCGTTGCTTGAACTCCTTGGCAAACTCTTCCAGCTCTTCCAGCTCAATATTCTCTTCAGCTGGAAGATCTAGGCGAGCAGGGATCTCATGACGAGCTGACATGTCGTAATGAGAACCTAGATCATCCCTGGAGATGAGGTCCTGGCGGGATGGGGAGCTGGGGGACATGGAACCCCGATAATGATGTTGATATCCAGATCTAAAATAATAAAACAAATAAGTTAAAATCTTTTTAAAAACTGATAAAAATGTAAAGGAATTAAAAAAATAAAAACATAGATTTTTAGAATCAGGAACACAGTTCACAAAGAATAAATTTCTAAAAAAGTTTTTAAGACTAAGTCAGCCTTGAAGTGTCGCAACACCATAGTTTTTGATGTTACCTCAAGAACTCGATTTTTTTGCAGCCCTGCACATGGGCATTTTATAACTTTATTAGCTGAGTTTTTAGGAAGTAATTGGCAAAATTTCCATTGATTTTTGCGTGAGGGCTTGCAACATTTAGATCACTTTGAACTAAGCTAAAAGATGTTCCTATGGAAAAATGAATGAAATTCAAACTATTACTCACCTAAGTTCTGTCGAATATGGAGATATATTGGATCGAACAGAATGAATGGAATGCATTTTAGTGTTAACAAATAATCCCTGCTCCCCCCGGGTCAACTCCTTCTCACTCTTGATCTTGAGCTTGTTGTTGAGGGGCTCTGTGGTCTCTTTGAAGTCCTGCTTGAACTCCTTCTCCTTTTCCTGTATCCTTCTCAGATCCTGCAGCTGCTGGGTAGCTTGAGAAACAGCCTTCTGTACCTAGATACGTCAGTGGTTTAGTTTGATAAAATTATTAGCTTGTAAACCCAGCTTCTGTACCTAGATGAGTCAGTTGTTTAGTTTGATAAAATTATTAGATTGGGAATCCAGCTTCTGTACCTAGATCCCCCCCCCTAGGGCCTAGGCTGCAGATGGAAAAGCGATTTTTATCCAATGAGAGAGTGCTGCTGATAGCAGAGTACTAGATGAAAGGGGTTTAGGGGGTAGGTGGGGGTATGAATAGAGAAGGCGAGAGTTTGACATGAATACTTTGTTTTGGTTTAAATTTATTCTAATATATTTGGACATGCATCTGTTTGAGATTAGAGAGAATAGAGAACCGGCAAACCGACATCAAGTAATTAAGTCAATCATATTTATTTTCAGAGAAATCGTGAAAATTCTAATTAAAGTAACTGTAAGCATAATTTCAATTGACATTCAACGCAAAGATGGCAATGTCCGATTTAAAACGGTTCCCTTACAACCTTTAACTCATTAATGATGTGGAAGATATTGTCGTTTTTTGACTATTCCCATACGTTTTCCTGTAGTGGACATTCTCAAGTCACTTTTGTAGAGAATCCGCAATTGTAACTTATCAGATTTCAAAATTGTTAACATAAATATCTTATTCAAACTTAATCAGACAAAGCTATTAAAGGTGAAAAGGGTCACTTGAATTAACGCAAACTTTCCCTTTAAAACTTTGAAAAAAAAGTTGACCATGCATTCAAGACTTGTTTATAAAACAATATTTTTATGAATTTAGTCTTCATATATAATTAATAATAAAAAAGGTTCAATTTATAAAAATTGTATTCTTAATATGACCAAAAACAAGTTAATCCCTTAACAACAGTTTTTAAAATTAAAATTTTCAGAATTTTTCAGAATTTTGATTTTTAATTAACATTTAAATAACCGTCGCTTGAGTACCTTTTAATAATAATATTTGGACCAAATTAAACCATATTAAAGAATAAAGAATGCAGGAAATTACTTTGAATAAAGATTAAACGTAAATTTGAGATAAGACTTTCTGAAGGAACTGAACTCCCCCCCCCTTTTTC
The DNA here is from genome assembly GCF_000591075.1 of Eurytemora carolleeae. NCBI lineage: Eukaryota > Metazoa > Arthropoda > Copepoda > Calanoida > Temoridae > Eurytemora > Eurytemora carolleeae. Next base: position 23,104 of record NW_019396545.1, on the reverse strand, counting down.
CCTAACTTTTCAAACCAATGGTTTTTGGAAAAGTTTTGCGAAGAAATCCTTGAAAATGTAAATTCAGATTCCTTCTCACAAAGAAATCTTCTGCGATTGAGAATTCAATTTCCATATTTAAATCTTATCATTCGCACCCTATTCAGCATTCAACTGGTCAGTCAGGGGCACATATTTTGAACCCCCCCCCCCCCCAATGAAAAAATTCTATAATATCAAATCATCAATCTACATAATTTTTTTTAAATGTACAGAAAAATTTGAAAAAAAATCTCTCCTTTTAAAAAATTATTTCGTGTTTGTGCAATAAATAGGTTCGTTTAAATTCAATAATTTAAATTTGTAATGAAAAAAATGTTAATAGAATAATCTTTCTAGGGTAAAGCCTGTGACTGTAGGAATAGAGCTGTGGTCTGGGACTGGTTTGGTTGGAACAAAAGAAGGTTTTGTATTTGCTGTTGAAGGTTTTGCTGTTGCTGTTGTAAATATACTTGAAGCGTTCCCACCTCCGACATTCCAAACCTAAACAAAAAACATTGTGTTTTCCAAAAAAATTCAAAACCACATTTTCAGAGGTTGTAACATTGAATATTTGATAAATGACAGAGATTCAATGGGAACGGTAAAGCTGTTTGAGTCCATGTCTAAGAAAAGAATGCAAGTGAAAAATCAGAAACTTTTAATTCTTAAATCCCTGCCGCGAGAATTCATTGGATATTCATAAAAATCACGAAACCTCTTTATTCAAATATTCCATTTTCCCGTATTTGCATTCACAACTCTGGCAGATTTATTCACCTTGAAACATTTATGCTCGAAGTATTGAAGTTATTCGCGTTCATGTTCAGTCCTGACCAGGGCAGATTCTGTTGGGTGGCCTGAAAATTTAATTTTAATTTGTTTTAATTTGATTTTAGATCAAGGAATCCATTAATTAACAATCGAATTAGAAATAAGTTTGTGAACTCGTTAAAGAAAACGAATTTTATAAACCACTCTGATTTTCCAATCATAATATCTTTGCAATTCTTATATCTTTGCAACCTGATGTTGCAGTCCTTTAAAATTTCAAACTATGAATTCTGCTGAATCAGGTTAAAATATATTAGAGTCAAGGCAAGGAATCACTTTCGATTACATATGAATTTAACAAACGAATTTTACCTGAAGTGCAATCAGCTGATTAAGTGACATCTGACCGGCCTGCAGAGCAGCTAGAGCTGTTTGAACAGTCTGAAGAGCAGCTGTGGTTGGACTGCCTGATGCTGTCATATTAGGGGAGCTGCAGGCTGCTGGTTTAGGGCTACTAGAAGCTACAGGAGGACTAGAGGGTAGTTCGCCTGATCCACCACTACTGTTGGGAGAAAATGAGCGCCTAGAAAAAAATAATATTTACATGCAGAAGTACACCCAGCATTGTCACATTATTCGCACATTATTTTAGTGTACCGTCCCTTTTTGCCGTCTATATTCTGTGTATATACTAAACAGAATGCTCAAGTTACCAAAATGTCGGCTTTGTACTTTAAATAGATCGTAGTCTAGACTTTCATAAAAAATTAACGTCCTGTCTCCTACATACAAACATGATACACACTACACACATTAAACGCGATTTACAGTTAAACAGATTAGACTTTACCTGGCGGATGAAGGAGCTGCAAGATTAATTGCTACACTATCTGAAGAACTATCGGCCACCGAATCAGAATCGTTTCTTTCGTCACTTCGCGGGCTCATCATTGCACTACCTAAAAAATGGCGGGAAATAAGAATTTATTACGCGCAGAGTTTCAAAATTAAAATGTAGCAAAAAACTGCACATTTTTAAACGTAACGTAAAAAATAATTGTCGTAAATTACGTTCTCTATAAACATTATAAAATTTAGTAACCCATGTTTGATACTTTACATTTCAATTTATGTGAATAAATAACATTCTCATACATATTTTAGGCGGTATATTTGTCAGTGTGGTTGGAAACTATCAAGCTGCAGGACATATTTAAATAATTGCTTTTGCATGATTATTAATAATAATACAATAATTGAGACTTCATTTGTATGATATGAATGCATAAATATATTTTCAATTAGAACCAATATTATTAAACTAAATGCAAACATTTACAATAATTTTCCATTACATTTAAAAATATTTAATTATGAATGTTATGTAGATTTTAACTCTTTTTCATCATCAATTCCAAAACTACCAAAGTATGTTCGTATGTTAATGACCTTTTTTCAATTTAATAATTCACAGGGATGATTAAAAATGTTAATTAACATATATCATGATAATGCCTCAGTAAAAAAAAATAATATTAGTTTAATTTGTAGCTTTTAGGATATTAAGTATACAGACATAGATAAATAAGTAAATAGATAAATAGATAGACAGATGGATAGATAGAAAGATAAATATTTAGATATATAGATAGATAGATAGACAGACAGACACCCTGATAGATACATAGATAGATAGACAGATAGATAGATAGATAGATATATAAATAGATAGATAGATAGATAGATAGATAGATTGATAGATAGATAGATAGATAAATAGATAATTAGATATATAGATAGATAGATAGACAGACACCCTGATAGATACAAAGATAGTTAGATAGACAGATAGATAGATAGATAGATATATAAATAGATAGATAGATAGATAGATAGATAGACAGATGGATAGATAGAAAGATAAATATTTAGATATATAGATAGATAAATAGATAAATAGATAGATAGATAGATATATATAGATAATTAGATATATAGATAGATAGATAGACAGACAGACAGACAGATAGATACATAGATAGATAGATAGACAGATAGATAGATAGATAGATAGATAAATAGACAGATACATAGATAGATAGATTGATAGATAAATATATAGATATCTTGATAAGTAGATAGATAGATAGATAGATAGATAGATTAATAAATATATATATCTTGATAAGTAGAAAGACCAACTGCATTTGCCAATTTTAAATATGAATTATGTTCAAACAAAAAGTACAATGACTTGACATAAACTTATGCATTAAAAACCCTTTTTCATTTATATCTTTAGTTACGGTCAACTTATTTACCTTTTTATATCTAAATATAGACAGTTCAATACAGACTCTAGTTATTTATGGATAGTATATATACCATGTAAAGTAGAGAAGACAGAGTTTGAGGAGTTTTATCAGGATTAATACAAGAGTTATACCGGTGGTTGTGAGAGATTCAAACAGCGCATTTAGGCTGATGAAGACTAAGGAGGAGTTTAGGCATTTTCTATACTTATCTATTCATGGTCAGCCTTCCGAAACACATGGTTTGCATTTTAGTATTGGGGATTATTATTTCGTGTTAAAATTAGATTTTAAGTTTGTTGGGTCAGCGGCCAAAATTATGCAAAACGAAAAAATTGGGTATTTATATTTCGTGTTTGTGCAATAAATAGGTTCGTTTAAATTCAATAATTTAAATTTGTAATGAAAAAAATGTTAATAGAATAATCTTTTTAGGGTAAAGAGTTGTATGTTTGACAGGAAATAATTAATGAATTAATAATTTAATAATTATTCTCCAGAAATTAGTATAAAAAGTGGAATAATTTGTTTAATTAATTGCTTCATTATGGGAAATAATTATATGATTAGTATTTGTAAGACAAGATACACCGTACAAGGTGACTATGAATTATTAACTTTACTTATTTATACATTTTAAGGAGTTACCGAGAGTTACACGTTTTGAGGAGTTACTAAAAGTTATTAATACATTTGAAGGAGTTACTGAGAGCTATTTATACATTCTGAGGAGGTACTGAGAGTTCATTTTATATTTTAAGGAGTCACTGAGAGTTATCTATACATTTTGAGGAGTTAATGAGCGTTATTTATGCATTTTGAGAAGTTACTGAGAGTTACTTATTCAAACATTTTGGGAAGTTATAACTGAGAGTTATTTTTACATTTTAAGGTGATATTGAGAGTTATTTATACCTTTTGAGGAGTTATCGAGCGTTATTTATGAATTCTAAAATGTCACTGAAAGTTTTTATACAATTTAAGAAGTTACTGCGAGTTATTTATACATTTTCAGGATTCACTGAGGGTTTTCATACATAACAAAGAGTTATTAAGAAGTTTTCTTGCCTTGTAAAGAGTTAGGAAGAGATAATGTCCACATTTTTCTGTCTTCACTTTCAACTTCTCTACTTTCTAGATAGATAAATACTTGTAAAGGGAGAGTTCACTAAATAGACATATTTAGTTAAGGAGAAGGATAGAATGGTAGAAGGATAGAGGGATAGAAGGATAGAAGGATATGACTAAAAGAATGGAAGGATGGAAGGATAGGAAGATACAAGGATACAAGGATAAAAGGATACAAGGATACATGGATACAAGGATACATTGATACAAATATACAAGGATACTAGGGTACTAGTATACAAGGATACAAGGATACAAGGATACATGGATACAAATATACAAGGATACTAGGGTACTAGTATACAAGGATAAAAGGTTACAAGTTTACGAGGATAAAAGGATACAAGGATACAAGGATACAAGGATACAAGGATACAAGGATACAAGGATATAAGGTTACAAGGATACAAGGATACAATAATAGAAAGCTGCAAGGTATATAAATTATTCTGAATCAAATCTGACCATTCTGAACAAATATACAGATGTGAGATATAATTGTAAAAATATTTGTAACACCCTCCTCCCGGCCCCTCTTCTCCCCTCTTCNTCCTCTGCCCCTCAATCCCCCCTCTTTTCCCCCTGCGGCGATGGGCAAATTCCATGGAGAAAAATTCAGGAGAGAAAGTTTCCGGACGGGAAATGACGTACTAGTATCTTTAAGTGCTCTATGACGTATCAGTATCTCTATGTGGTCTATGACGTATAAGTACCTCTAAGTGGTTTTTGACGTGTAAGTATCTCTAAGTGCTCTTTGACGTATCAGTATCTCTAAGTGGTATACGACGTATAAGTACCTTTAAGTGGTCTATGACGTGTAAGTATCTCTAAGTGCTCTTTGACATATTAGTATCTCTAAGTGCTCTATAAAGTGTAAGTATCTCGTGTGCTATATGACGTATTATTACCTTTAATTGTTTTTTACATATAAACATCTATATGTTCTCTTTGGCATGTAAGTATTTTTTGTGCTCTATGAGGTATTATTATCTGCTCTATGACGGATAAGTATGTCTAATTGCTCATGACCTATAAGTATCTCTAAATGCACTCTGACGTATAAGTATATCTGTGCTCTATGACTTGTAAGTATCTTTAGTGCTCTATGACCTGTAAATATCTCTATGAACTATAAGTGCTGTATGACCTATAAGGATCTCTATTATAAGTGCTCTATGACCTCTAAATATCTCTATAAACTGTAAGTGCTCTATGACCTATTAGGATCTCTATAACCTATAAGTGCTCTATGACCTATTAGGATCTCTATAACCTATAACTGCTCTATGACTTGAAAATATCTCTATAACCTATAACTGCTCTATGACCTATTTGGATCTCTATAACCTATAACTGCTCTATGACTTGTAAATATTTCTATAACCTATAACTGCTCTATGACCTGTAAATATCTCTATAACCTATAAGTGCTCTATGACCTGTAAATATCTCTATGAACTATAAGTGCTCTATGACCTATAAGGATCTCTATAACCTATAACTGCTCTATGACCTGTAAATATCTCTATAACCTATAACTGCTCTATGACGTGTAAGTATAAGTATATTTGGCCGAACTAGACTGTTTTGAATGAGGGTCATTTTGTCAATGGGATAGATTGAATTGGAGTGTGTTAGGGGTGGGGTGGGGTGAGGGAGGGGTCACGTGCCCG
>NW_019396545.1:0-16752 GCF_000591075.1 Eurytemora carolleeae | reverse complement strand
CCCCCCCCCCCCCGGCCCTTCTCTCTCTAGTAAAATAGGTATATTTGAAGTTTAACCTATGTAAATTCATCCTGACAGTTTCCCCTCTATATTGATTTCAACAAATATATATAATAGAGAGATCTAATGGTCAAACTCGACACACTCACTGTCCGAATCAGAGGCATACTCAGAGAGGGGGGGGCTATGGGGGCTTAGCCCCCCCCCTGGATATGTAAAATCTATGGCTTCCGGGAGGATTTCAGACTCCAACAAACAATTTAAGCCCTCTATTTAAATACGAATTTAATTGGGTTGCAAAAAAAGGTCGGTTTTGAACATTTTAAAAGCTAAATTTAGTGATCGGTATTTCTCCGGGTCGAGTTTTCATGTGCCCTCTTATAATTGGTTAAAGTCCAGCTCAGGGTTTACATATAATACAGGGATGCGAATATAGTTGGAGTGGTCATCTGCCATACCTAATCAATTCATTCATTCTTCATCCATCCTTTCAGGTCTCAATCAATCAATCAATCAGTATCTTTTCTTTCCTCTTTGTGTTGCATGAAATAAGACGGTTGAACCCCTTTTAGAAACCTTTTTAGAGCCTTTAGTTCCATGAGAGCTCCCAAAACCCCTTCAATATGAATATCTACCCATTTTAGGAACTTTATATAAATCCTGGACGCGGTTCCTTTATGTATTTTTCAATCCTTCGACAAATTTTCAACTCTTTTGTCCTCGGAAAATATCGTTTATTCAAATCTCTCAAAAACCCTCCCGACCCTTTCTCAAAAAGGGTGATCGATTTTATCAAGATCTTCAAAAGGTCATATTTACACAAATTCAGAAACTCAAAAATACATCCACGCTGACATATTTTTGCATAAAAAATGTGCCCATTATTCAAAAGTTTACTTTTAAGTCTCCTTATTAATATCTTTAAATGTGAAAAAGCGAAAACTAAAATATTTGTAAGCAAGTAATTACTAAAAGAGCGTCTGACACTCTTGTATGCCGAGTCCATTAACGCCAGATCCAATCAGGGTTCAGTCATGTGTTTGGTGTTTATTCTGTACCAATAGAAATAGCATGGCGGTAACATATATCTTTCTATCTATCTCATTATCCAATTAGAGATAAATCCTTATATCGGTGCTATCAGTCAATGGAAATATTTACTTCTACTGAAACTATAGTGCTGAGCATAATATATTTTAAAGAATAATCAAATTATAAATTAAAATGATTCTAAATTGGAATAATATTCGTACAAATTATGAAGATAGAATAAGACCAAAAAATACAATAAACATAAAAGGCGAGCAATTTCTGCAATAATGAAATAAAAACAACATAACAAAAAGCAAAAAAAAAATTTTAAAAATAGAAAAGTTCTGAAATTTTACCGAAATTGCAGTGATGGGAGCAAAATTGACTAAAAATCAATAAATAGAGAAATAGGGATTAAGTTTTGAATCACAGAAGGAGATGGTTAAATTTATGCGACATTACAACGATTTTGTAACCTCGTAGCTCCTCTGGTTTTGATTTTACGCAAACGTATGAGAAAAGAAAATGTATCCGGCTATATATCTGAATTTTAAAANGAATGCACGGTTAAAAATGAAAAGGACCAGATGTATGCTATTCTAAAAATGAAGGGAAAGAATGCACGGTTAAAAATGAAAAGGACCAGATGTATGCTATTCTAAAAATGAAGGGAAAGAATGCACGGTTAAAAATGAAAAGGACCAGATGTATGCTATTCTAAAAATGAAGGGAAAGAATGCACGGTTAAAAATGAAAAGGACCAGATGTATGCTATTCTAAAAATGAAGGGAAAGAATGCACGGTTAAAAATGAAAAGGACCAGATGTATGCTATTCTAAAAATGAAGGGAAAGAATGCACGGTTAAAAATGAAAAGGACCAGATGTATGCTATTCTAAAAATGAAGGGAAAGAATGCATGGTTAAAATGAAAAGGACCATATTTATGCTATTCTAAAAATGAAGGGAAAGAATGCATGGTTAAAAATGAAAAGGACCAGATTTATGCTATTCTGAAAATGAAGGGAAAGAATGCATGGTTAAAAATGGAAAGGACCAGATGTATGCTATTCTAAAAATGAAGGGAAAGAATGCATGGTTAAAAAGGTCACTTGAAAAGTTAGATTGAAATTTGAAAGATAATCTGAAAATATTGAGATTTAAACTTAATTAAAAATAAAAAAATATTCTAAAATATTGTTCTTTTCAACACTTTATTTCGTAAAACAGTAAAAAAAACTATTTTAAGATGATATTCAAAATCTTTTTTTTTAAATTAAAAAATGCAACAAAACTTTTCTGTTTAGGCTTATCGTCCGATTTGCAGAGGACAATAGAGAATAAATCGTTATGATAACAAAAATAATAAAATTTAAGCTTTAATAATGTTACCTGAACTAGACGAAGGAAGATACGAATGACATGAAGGAAGAGTTTGAAGATGAAATCCTGACGCTGTGAGATTCATTGGAAAACTTGCGAACTGTCCTCAGTGTTTTTGTTTTGAAAATGTTCTTTCTTCGTTAATGGGGTTTTTATCACTTTACACGTTACAACTTCACATTGTTTTAAAGAATATATTGTAAAACTTGATTAAAAATAGTTAGGTTCGGAGCTCCGTGGTTCAGGTGTGTTTACTCCGGGTCTAGAGTAGAGTAGTATCCGCTATCCGTCCTCGCACTCCGGGTTCCTGGTCTCAACTAAACTCCGTCCCATGGTTTTCCGACCCTAAACCCCCCCCCCCACGGGCAAACCTAGCCTCTAAAAAATAATAAAATCTGTTCCCCTACCCGTCAGACCCCCCCTCCCCCCCCCTAGGGCCTAGGCTGCAGATGGAAAAGCGATTTTTATCCAATGAGAGAGTGCTGCTGATAGCAGAGTACTAGATGAAAGGGGTTTAGAATGGAAAAACTCCGGTTTTAAATATTTCAATTTGAATTTGAATTTTAAACATTCAATTATTTTTAAAATGGCGGCACTTTTTCCCGGTCTCTTGAAATAGGAAAAAAGATATATTTATATATAAAGAATATAGATATTTGAATATGCTAAATTGAAAATAGAGGAAAAATGTATTGAACAATAGTATTCTAGTCATTCCGCTTCACAATCCATATCAGAAAAATCACATTTTTACCATCTGAAAGTTACTCAGTATACATGTTTTAACCACAAGAATGAAACTTAAGAGACGACTGTCAGAATTCATTTAGATCTTTTTTTTTCTAAACTCATGATTCCCCGACTATTAAAGACTATACTTTAACAGACTTAGATCATTATTGAAGTCTTTATATAAGTCCTTTTATGTCCTTTGTTTATTGTAGATTTAAGTCCATTCTTGGATACCTTTGGAGTATGAACCTTTTGAGGACCACTTGGCAGTCAAATATATAAAATACTTAAAAAGACTGTAAACGTAATTTCATCGACTCTTCATTTGTAAAGTTGCTTGCATGCCCGATTCACAACAGTACCTTTTAACCATTACCTAATTAGGGTGATGATTTTATCTTTATTTTCCTACAGGAACACTTGTATTTGTTGATAACATTGTTTGAAAGTTATATTTAAAAAAACCGGAAGTACCGGAAAATAGTTTTTTTTTTTTAAACTGCGTTGCAAGTAGAATATTGGGTATTTTTGAGAATATGTGATGTTAAATGCGCCAGTTCACACTCTGCATACATTAACGCACACTTTTGCGGCAATTTGAACACCATTTCAGAGATAAACACACTGAGATCTCTTCCGTCGATGATCAGTCACAGGGTTTATAAGGTACCGTTGTGAATCGAGCATTCTCCACCCTGCATGGAGGGTTCATAATTATGGATCCCTAAATCACATTAACGTCCGATTCATCTTCAGGGGACCAAGTATAGATCCCTGTAAAACCCCTGGATAAAGTTTATTTGACCAATTGAAGAATAATTTTCTTTGTTTGAATCCGAATATATTCATTCTTGAAGATGGTCAGTAGATTTCAAGAGAAACAGTGGTTTTGAAGTTTGTAGGAAATGGAAATTTGGATTTAGGAGTTCCAGCATTATCAAAATTTTTACAAAATGTCGAAGTTCCAATACACACCCCCCTGGAAACAAAATTAGGTATGAATAAATGACCCAGGCATTTACAGTATATCGTTGGAACCATCTCATAAGTGGCATTCACCTCCAATAGGTGTGCAAAATCAGAAAACTCCTTCCTGCAAAATACTTACATTTTGTTTTTAGCAAAATTCCCTAAATCACAATTTAGCCAGAAATAGATTTACATTAATTAAAAAAGTTAAATTTATGACTTGGGCTTGCAGATTTTTTTGCAACCATGCACAGTGGGCTAGTATTTGCAAAAATGCCAAAACTATTTTTCTCTAGGAGTGGTCATGAACTCAAAGGTGGTCTTGCATGTCAAAAGGGAGTGGTCATAGGTCAAATGCAGAATATATATTGATATGTAAATAAAAAAAAAGTTTTCAAAATGTAAGTTAATGGGGTCTTAGTGTGGGATTAACTCCATTTAAGGATCGAAGGCGGCGTCCATGTTTATTTTCTTGTTCTCTACATTTATGGAAGATATGTAGGTTTGAAATTATAATAAAATTCTTTGCATTTTGAGGAATTTTTTATTAAAATTTTGAAATAAAGCTGGGAAAACAATAATTTAAATTTTTTTAAATGAATGGTGGCTTCATAGTAAAACAGCTGTCAGTTACAATTCAGAACATAAGTATAACTTGGTTAAAGATATATGCAATGTTTAGAGATCAAATTAAGCTTTTTCTGAGGCCGAATTTAAAGAATTTAAGCCGCGGATTGATTTTATAACGCGGTTCAAATATGGTTGGTTCCACTTAAAATTGTATACAATGTTTAAAGATTTAAGCCGGCGCTCGATTGAAACCGGTTCTTGGCGGATTTAAGCCGCGGCCTAAATTCATTAAATCCTATTTGTTAAGTTTTGTGTATAAAAAAATACACTTTTTTATGTTCATACAAAAATATGGAGGGTCCGGTAAGTAATTTTATATACATTCATGTTATTAGTCAATTCTAAAAATTCAAATGATAAAATGCTTTTTTTTACAAGGTGAGACGGTTTCAACAATATATCGCACATGCCTGGGTCATTTTTTCATACAGTCATAACCAGCAAACTGTGGAATAGGAAGACGACATTATAGCATTTCTGAAGTTTCTGAAGTGAATTTGATGTTGTTTAAAGCAAATAGCTTTACTTGAAAGTTATTAAATTACTTGTCAAGTAGATTGGGTCTGTTTACACTCTACAATTGCTGTGTCTCATGTTCAATGCGCTAATTAAAGTCATAACTTGAGTTTAAAAGTCGACTTCCTATTCCAGAGTTTTCTGGTTATCTCTGTATACCTAAATTTATTTCCAGGGGGATCTAAACTGAATGTTGAAAAAGATTAAATTAAAAAGGCAGAAGTTTAATAAAAAATCATCGCATAAGGAAAAATAAAGATGTACAACATTTTTTTGGCATATCAACACACACAGTAACTACACTGTGCAAAAACATAATATATAATTTACCTTTCAAATTTATAAACCATTTGTCATTTATAACAGAAATCTTATTTTTAAACTGGTAGATGATTATTTTGGTTTTACAACTTTGGGCTGATCAGGACTTAAGTAAGAATATGAAATCTAAGTAAGGATATGACTTTTAGACTTAAAGACAAATAGAGTTTTTTTTTAAAATTTTTTTACACACTGTGTGTCCCTTGGATATAATACTTGTATGTACACTGTCCATTTGAATTGCAGGGACTTCATGAATAATAACAAGATACTGTCGAACCCAGGGGAACTGGTCAAACCGGTTCTAGAATATAGATAAACAACATTATGCTAACTGCAAGTTACACAAAATGTTTAAAAGAAAATTAAGAAAGGCTGTTCTTTGTATCCTTGAAGTTTGTTTTCTTTTGTCTGTACGCGCAGTGGGACTTTTTTATATTTCGCTCTCTTGTTAAAACATTTCTTACATTTGTTTACATTTTGCAGAGTGGCAATCTTTAAAAAGTATTTTTTGTGGCGTTTTCTCACATTCCGCCCTGTTACATTTTGTTAATGTAACGTTTACATTCTGCGTTAAGTCGGTTTGTTCTGATTGTGATGTAAGTTTACTGAAGTTACTTACATTCTGTACTGTATAACGTGTTTTTTACATTTCTTACTGACGTTTTTTAATATTTCTTACTGACGTTTATTTTACATTTCTTACTGACGTTTTTTTAACATTTCTTACTGACGTTTTTATACATTTCTTACTGACGTTTATTTTACATTTCTTACTGACGTTTTTTAACATTTCTTACTGACGTTTATTTTTGCATTTCTTACTGACGTTTTTTACATCATGCAATGTAACGTTCTGATTGCAGTTTTAGTTGAGGCGTTTGTTTTAAGGAGATTTTTTGTGTTTGTGTTTTTCTTTCGAAGACTTTGGTTCCAAATAATGTTTTCCAGTTACTTTATTAGATGGATTCCAAAATTATTTTATTCTTAGGTAAATAAGTTTATATGAAAAAAAAACCTGAAAGGGATGAACGGGAAACTATTTTGGAAAGCTTCTTAACTTCCTTAAAAAACCTTGGGAATATTTGTATCTTGAATATTGAGTTAGCAATCTGAAATCTATAATATATTTAGATAGAAAGAAGGTTTAGATTTTTAAATCTTATTCTGTTTTTTTGCTCTTGCATGTTTTTGTTCTTGTTCTCAATTACGCTCCTGAACCTGTTCTTGGCATGATCTTGTTCTTGTTAATGTTTTTGTTCGTGTTGTTGGTCTTGCTCTTGTTCGTGTTATTGTTCAGTTCTTGTTCTTGTTAATCATTCCTTAGTATGGTCGTGTTCTTGTCATCTCTGTTTTCGTGCATGTTCTTGTTCTTGTTGTTCTTGCTCCTGTGGGTTATATTGTTCTTGTTTGTATTCTTCTTAGTTTTTTTGGTCTTGTTCTAATTCTTGTTCTTGCTTTGTTTTTGTTCATGTTTATGGTCATGTTTATGTTCATGTTTATGTTCATGCTCTTGTTCTTTTTCTTGTTCTTGTTCTTGTTTTTGTTCTTGTTCTTGTTCTTGTTCTTGTTCTTGTTCTTGTTCTTGTTCTTGTTCTTGTTCTTGTTCTTGTTCTTGTTCTTGTTCTTGTTCTTTGTTTTTTCCTTTGTTGAAGTATCCTTGAAAGCAAGGACAATAAGAAGACCTTCTATAAAATAATGTGTACCGCAGTTTCCGGGAGGAATGTCAACAAACCAGATAAGCCTGGTCCGTATGCTGCGTGTTTATATTTCTCCCAGAAACTGTAGCCTAGTAGGACACTTTAAACTCTCTGCTTATATTCCTTGATTCAGAGCAAGGTTATAATGCAAGGAAAGTTAATTGCAGTTGCGTATACTCTGCGTACATATTGAAACCAGTTCTTTCTGGGCGGAATTTGTAAACAAGAAAAGATGCATCAGTGTTCGTTTAGTATCCGAGGAGGTTAAAAGCATTAAATTTTGAAATTTTTTTACAATTCACTTAATAGTTTCCTATGACCAGAATATTTTATTGATTTTTTATGTGAAAGATGGATCGCATGTCAGGCTTCGACGTCCGTCTTGTGTTTACATTACCGACCAGAGACAGTACACTGCAGTACAAAAGATGCGTATACCTCTGAGATAAATTTCCTTGCATTACAACCTTGATTGAGAGGATCAATTCTCTACCAGATTATTCAATTTGAAACATTCTTGATATTTTTACAGGTGTTGCAACATTTTTGCAAGAATGTCATTTTGTATCAACTCATTCATCCCGTCATCCATCCCATCATCCATCCCGTCATCCATCCCGTCATTCATCCCGTCATTCATCCCGTCATTCATACCGTCATTCATCCGTAATTCATCCCGTCATTCATCCCGTCATTCATCCCGTCATTCATCCCGTCATTCATCCCGTCATTCATCCCGTCATCCATCCCGTCATCCATCCCGTCATTCATCCCGTCATTCATCCCGTCATTCATCCCGTCATTCATCCTGTGATCCATCCCGTCATCCCTTCCGTTATTCATCCCGTCATCCATCCCATCATCCATTCCATCATCCATCCCATCACGATCATCCCGTAATACATCCCGTCATCCCTGCCATCCTTCCCGTCAAAATGTCGTGTGCTGTTTGTAAGCCCCCTCCCCGTGTTTATACCTCCCCCCTCCCCTCTAGTGTATGCCCCCCCCCCATCATCTAGTTTTGTATTGAATTGTTGTATTGTATTGAATTGCTGTGTCCGCGCATGCTAATCCAATCCTACGCTGAATACGGCGCGTGTAGGGGGGGGGGTACCCCACCAACACAAGTAGTTAGCATAATTTTTTAATTTAAACTAGTTTGATCCCCCCCCCCCCACACGTTTTAAATTTTATTGATGCGGAGGGGGGGGGGGCGTAACGGGGTGTGATATAAAAACGTCTGATGGCGGCAAAAATGTTGGAATGGGAATTCACAGTTTCGTGACTTTTGTATTTGTTTTAAAAAAATGTTCACTTCAAATGCTCTTTCTTTCGTTGACCTTTAATTGTCCATCATTTCCTTTCTACTTATTTCTTTTCTTTCCTTTTCCTTCTTTTCTACTTTTTAATTATAAATAAGTACTTTATTTTGAAATCGTCTTGGTTTCGTTGATGTGGAAAATTGAATTTATATGTATCCAGCTATACAGTCAGAACGGCTGAACCGATTAGGCCAAGGATGAGATTCTGGCCTGGGATAGAATTTTTGGAACTCAACAATTTTGCAAAAGTTTTTATTCTTATTAATTTTAAATGTATGAAAGTTGAAAAGCTTACCAAATGCAGAAAGACCAAGATCGAACATACAGCTCTTAATAAACGGAAACCTGGACATGAGGCGACCTGTAGATTTATTATAAATATCATCACATTATACAATTATACATAAAACCCTTGCATAAGCCTCAATAAATTCAACGGATATTTTCAACAAAAATCTGGAAAGTTTAAAACTGTAAAAATTCACAAAACGCTTCTCACGTTTATTTTGTATATTTTATCATTCACGTACAGAGGTATTACCGAAAGGGGGGGGGGGGGTATACATGTAAGCCGAATATTTTCAGGAATTTTTTCAATAGAAATTATTTGATCAGCCAATTTTTTGGGGTAAAAAAAGCTTTTTCCCAAGCTCAGTCATGCCTATAATGCGAAAGAAGTGATTGGCTGCATAGGAGATGGGGGGGGGATTCGTAGATTTGAAAACTCATATTTTGAGATTTTTTTCTTAATTTCGTTGACAATTTGATAAAATTTTAAAATATTTGAATTTTCAAATCTACAAATAATATTTTCCCACCCCTAAAGTTTTTATTACCAAAAAGCGGAGTGAAAGCGCTTCAATGATTTTGGGTATTTTTACTCAGATTTTGATACAAAAGACTTGAGGGGGGGAGGTGGGGGCGAGAAAGGGGAGAAAATATAAAAATCCTGGGAAACTTTGGAAAAAGAAGGAGAAAGATTAATTTAATATAATATATTACCTGCCCCCCCCCCCAGATCTTCCATGCTTCAAAATGCTTTTTTTATGACAAATGATGTCTAACTTGTAATTTTTACAAGTTTGTTGATTCTTGATTCTTGATTCCAGCGGTGAGAAAAGGAAGGATACAAAATGGCAAACCACATTTTGGAAATCTCAAGGTAAAAATTGTTGATTTGTTATTTTTTTATCAATCTAGATCTGTGCAAAGTTGTGTACTGTATTGTACAGTACTGTACTGCACTGAATTGTACTGTACTGTACTGTACTGTACTGTACTGTACTATACTGTACTGTACTGTACTGTTCTGTACTGTACTGTACTGTACTGTACTGTACTGTACTGTACTGTACTGTACTGTAGTATACTGTAATGTACTGTACTGTTGTACTGCACTGTACTGTACTGTACTGTAGTATACTGTAATGTACTGTACTGCACTGAGCCCGAAATTTAAAAGAGCATCGTTGAATGAAACTCCCGAGTTTCAATTTCGGGGTCTTAACATTTAAGTAGATTTTAATTTAAGAGATTCGAAAAAAGGAGAATATAAAGAAACTAAATAATATAATATTTATAACAAAAATATTGATATCTACAGAACTGTCTAACCCCTTTCGTGAAACCCGGGTTTCAAAGCTGGTTTTTATAACGATACCTTGTCCTAAGTTTTGGGTTCTGTACTGTAGTATATTGTACTGTACTGTACTGTACTGTACTGTACTGTACTGTAAGGGAATAATATTTAGTTTTCTAATAGGATGAAAAAAGAGTATATTAGAAGGACAAATACAAACACTTATTAATGATGTCGATAATGACTAATAGATAGATAGATAGACAGGTAGATAAATAGTCAGTTAGATAGAAGCCAGAGGATGGATGGGGGCAGGGGGGGGGGGGCAAATGAAACGTATGACAGAAGGATATTAAGAATATAGAAAACATCTTATATTTATATATATATATATTATGTTTATATATTTGTATAATTTATCTTTATTGGTAGAATGTAAAGAGAGACTAGAAGGCGTTCATCTATACTATCTATCTGTCTATCTATCTATCTATCTATTTATCTATCTATCTATCTATCTATCTATCTATCTATCTATCTATCTATCTATCTATCTATCTATCTATCTATATCTTTTATTTATCTATCTAATTCTAAATTCGAAAAAGAGAAACTTATAAAAATTAGACTAAAATCTGCAGTGACTATTTACTATAAGAGTAAATTCATAATTGTATATTTCAAACTTAAATCCACCCCATGAGTTTAAAAACTTAATATCTAGAAATCTCGTGATTTTCCACAAAAAAAAGATTTGTTGATTTGTCTATGACCTATAAAGTGAGAAATAGATTAATTATATATTAAATTTCTTAACATTTGTCATGATAGTTTTGGTATTTTTTTTTTAGGAAAGGCCCCTAGACAATTGCTTAAATTTCGGGAAATAATAATATTTTTAATCTACAAAATTTTCTAATATATGTTAATATCAGAAATAAAATATAAGTAAGAAGATTAAAAAAGAGTGGGAGGTTTAAGTAGGGGGAGGGGGGATGACCACAGGGGAGGGATTGGTAGGGAGATACCAAGGTGNTGCTAAAATTTTATAAACATCTTAATGTTTGAAATAAAATTTTATGGGGGCAGCAATAACTTAAAAGATGGTTTTTAAAAATCCTGCAACTTTTTTGTTTGAAAAAATTACGGGATTTAAAAAAAACATTTGTTCTCAAATGTTTTTAAGATTATTTTGAAGCACTTGAAATAAAGTTTTAAAAAAATTATCTGTTTGTCGCAAACTCAAATTTTCTAATCCCATGTCATGTGTTTGTTGTCTATTCTGAACCAATAGAAATTATATATTAATATAATAATATGATAATATAATAATATATATCCAATTAGAGTTATGAATCCTTAAATCAGGAAAAGGAAATATTTACTTCTACTGAAACTGTGGTGCTATAGAAATCTGTTAGATCAAATAATCTGAGTTTGAAATGTTAATGGTTTAGGCCATCAAGTTGCAAAGATCCATTTTAGTTTGGGGCCACGATTAAATTCCTTTATTTTATTGACTTTCTGATATTTGTTTAAACCCTTCTATATGTCTGTAGATATCTATAGATATGATTCTAATCCTGATTTGTAGAATTAATCCTTTTTATACCCCCACACTCATTCAACTGTATTCCAAGTTTGAGACATTTAGAGGACATTCGGGGGATATTTAGGGTATTGTAGAAAAGTTAACAAATCATTTGATATTGTGGGACTATTTTGAGATAACTTAAAGGAAGGGACTGTGTATGCAATTTCAAATGAACCTCAATTGAAAAACGGTAACCTTTAAAAGCTTTAGCTGTATCTGAAAAAAATAAGGAAGAAAGCCGTTTTTTTGATAATTTTCAACTGTGGTTTCTCTTTAAATGATTAGCAGATTTAGGCAACATAGACAATGAATTAATTTTCATAATTTAACCTTTTTGCTACTAATAGATAAGGGTTAAAAAGGGTACTGCAGTGTGAACTCTTTAGACGGGAGTTTACTTGACATTTAAAAAAACTGGATAATTACTCTCCATAGTTTCAGTAGAAGTGAATATTTCCATTTACTGTTTAGCGGCGATTGAAGGATTCATCTTTAATTGGATATTGAAAAAGATAGAAAGATAGATGTATACCGCCATACTATTGCTTTTGGTTAAGAATAGACAACAAACACATGACTGAACCTTGATTGGATCAGGCGCTAATGGAATCGGCATACGTACAGGAGTCAACAGTTCGGTCTTTTGCCCAGCAAGTTGTGACTTTCGATCAAATTTAATCTTTTTTATTTTTTTTGTGTGCATGCCTATAAATGTTGTTTTTCTGACATGTCTGTCTGTAAATGATGTTTATCTGACATGTCTGTCTATAAATGTTGTTTATCTGACATGCCTGTCTATAAATGTTGTTTATCTGACATGCCTGTCTATAAATGTTGTATGTCTGACATGCCTGTCTTGTCTATAAATGTTGTTTATCTGACATTCCTGTCTATAAATGTTGTTTATCTGACATGCCTGTCCATAAATGTTGTTTATCTGACATGCCTGTCTATACATGTTGTTTATCTGACATGCCTGTCCATAAATGTTTCTGACATTTCTGTCCATAAATGTTGTTTATCTGACATGTCTGTCCATAAATGTTGTTTATCTGACATGCCTGTCCATAAATGTTGTTTATCTGACATTCCTGTCTATAAATGTTGTTTATCTGACATGTCTGTCCATAAATGTTGTTTATCTGACATGTCTGTCCATAAATGTTGTTTATCTGACATGCCTGTCTGTAAATGTTGTTTATCTGACATTTCTGTCTATAAATGTTGTTTATCGGACATGTCTGTCTATAAATGTTGTTTATCTGACATGCCTGTCCATAAATGTTGTTTATCTGACATTTCTGTCTATTAATGTTGTTTATCTGACATGTCTGTCTATAAATGTTGTTTTTCTGACATGTCTGTCTATAAATGTTGTTTATCTGACATGCTTGTCTATAAATGTTGTTTATCTGACATGCCTGTCTATAAATGTTGTTTATCTGACATTCCTGTCTATACAGTTGTTTATCTGACATTCCTGTCTATAAATGTTGTTTATCGTCCATGCCTGTTTATAAATATTGTTTTTCTGACATGCCTGTCTATAAATGTAAATTAAATTACGTTAAAATCGTTCTAATGATTATTCAAATGTAAAAAAAGTTTTTTAGAAAACAAATAAAAAGCAAATTTTAAATTTTATTAATTGAGCCAAGCTTATTTTCTCTAGTCTGTAAAAGGTCATATTTTCAGGTCATGTGACAGGTCCTTAAAGGTTAACCCCCACACAATAGAGCCTGTAACAGGTTGAGCATATTTTTAGGGTTTGCGGATTTATTCATTTGAATGGAAACTCCCACGCCGATATATTGATAGATAGAAAGTTAGTTAGACCCCCCCCCCGCCCCACATCAAAATAGAAAAAATGTAACATCTGCAAGTTTTTCCTAAAAATATGTTTTTGTTAAAGTTCTAGAGATTTCCTAATTATTTGTTAGGCTGTTCAATCTTTTTTTGTGATTTAAGAGATTTTTTTTGTAAATCTGGAGTAATCAATTTAGTTTTTGTTCTTTCCGGCCTTTTTTTCTTTTTCCTATTTTGCATTTTGTTCAAAGGAACTAAGTTTCTAATCTCTATATTTTTGCAATACAATGTCGTAGACCTTTGAGATTTCAAACGATAAATTCTGTTAGATAAAATAATTTAAGCTTAAAATATAAAAGCTTCAAACCATCAGGTTGCAAACATGCAGGAATTTGAACATTTGAGTTTGTGGCAAAAACTCAGTTTCTCTATTAATTTTTTTCTTAATTTTCTTGCTGTTAATCTTTTTCATTTTGTTTGTAAACCCTGTAATCTAAGTTTCTGAGATTATGCCACACCCTGTAGTTAAATTTAAATATATTTCAATGATATGCAGATTTGAATATATTTGAATCTCAGACTCCTCCCCTCGCGGCCATCCCGGGCTCTCATTGGTCAGGAATCCTGGAGATAGATAGATAGATAAACAGATTTCGTAGATTTGACTATTCAAATTATTCATCTGGAGACTCCAATCCAACCCTTTTATCGGATTGAGGGGGGGGGGGGGGGAGTTTTCTGCGGCCTATCACTAATCTTAATATAAAAAACAGATTTACTGGTTTGATTTTGTGACCTCGGAGCACCACTCTAGTTTAAAAGTGAAAAATCATGCAAAGTTGCTTGGTAATTTCAAATCAATAATTCTTTTGAAAAGGAATTGAACATAAATCAGGCAAGATGGCTATCCTCATAATAGTTTCAGTAGAAGTAAATATTTCCATTAACGGATAGCGCCGATTGAAGGATTCATATCTCTAATTGGATAATGAGATAGATAGAAAGATAGATGTTACCGCCAAACTATTTCTATTGGTTTAGAATAGACAACGAACACATCACATTAGGAGCTAATGGACTCGGCATACTGGAGTGTCGTGGGTACCAAGCGTTGCCTAAAAATCATAATTTTTATCACCCCATCTCTCATTAATTTGTCCAAACTTTGTGAATTAAAGTATTCGCATTTTGACAATTACTCCTTCAACATAAAAACTTAAGTAAAACTGTAAACACAGGTTTAGAACCGTTAAAATCTATACATACTGGGCTACAAAAACTGGTTTCGTCAAATCTAAAATGTCGGGATTCAAGAAAAAATATTTATATATTCTTTAGTTTTATGCATAATCAAATTAAGAAAAATTATTTCAGAAAAATATTTTAAAAAATAAATCTGATTTGATATAAATACAAAAATATGATGCTCTCAAAATGAATTAAAATACATAATCCTACTTATTCTTTTATTCTTTTCCTTAATGCATTATTTTTTTTCAAATTTAGACACGATATTCAATTTTATTCAAAATTCCAAGTTTTTTATGTTAAAACCGTTGGTGCTTTGGGACAGAGAGGGGGTTAAATGTTGTAGGGGGGGGGGGCAAGCATACTCGTTTTATATGTGGAGGGGGGGGGGGTTCTCGGTATATCATTAAACCCTTTCTGCATCAAAATTATTCAATCTCAATACCCCAGTGGCATGCTTACACAATAGCTTCCAACCGTCCTCCCCCCCCCATTTTAGGACCACACCCCTTTAAGATCACCCCACCCCCTTAACCCCCTCTCCCTCCCAAAAAACATCTGCTCCGGTTTTGACTATATATATATGTATATATGCGCGCTACGTAAAAAGTGTGCGGCGCATATTTTAAATATGGATGAAAGAGTTTAAAATGGAAATTAGATACTTTTTGAATTTTAAATCGATACTTGGGGGGGGGGGAAGGTCGGCGGCACATTTGTATCATTTATTGATCTGAATTCAGGGAGCTTCGTGGCCATTTTAGAGCCATTTGCGCACTAATATTAAAACATTTTCGATTTCGGACATATGCCATCAAAAAAGTGAAACCATTTTTGATGACAACTATGTTTCATTTTTTAAACTACACAATACATTGTGATACATATGTTAAATTTGAAAAAGAAAATCCTAATTTTATAAAAAGTTTTGCTTAAATGGACTGCTCAGATCTGTTTAGGTAAAAAGTGACGTGTGTGCTTAGTTCAAGTCACTTAAAAAAATTACTCACTCACTCACTCACTCACTCACTACCTTACTCACTCACTCACTCACTCACTCAATCACTCACTCACTCACTCACTCACTCACTCACTCACTTACTCACGCACTCACTCACCCACTTACTCAATCACTGTCTCACACTCTCTCTCACTCAATCACTCTCACTCACCCACTCACTCAATCACTCACTCACTCAATCAATCGATCACTCTAACTCTCTCTCTGTAAGGCCCAATCAGGGATACAAAGATTCAAGATTTCAATCCATCATTTTTTCTCACTTTTTCTTCAACATTCATTCAGGGGGTTTCCACAGAGAAAAAAGAGGGAGGGGGTTATAATTGGAAAAGGTGGTTTACGGAGAGATGATGGGGGGGGGGCATTTTGACATATATTCAAATAAATTTGACTTTAAAGCAAACTAAGGTGCCCCTGATGTACTGAAATGTATATTGAAAAGGAGTTTTTATAAGAATATTTCCGATAATGCACTCAATACTGTATTTATATACATTACAACTATACACTGTAACAAACCCAATACTTCATATTTTGACAGTGTAAAAGAGATTATTTTAGGTCAATTCAACATTCAATATATATATATCTAGATTTCTAGGTCATGGAAACTAATAAAACTTGCTTTTAGGTTATAGAAATATTCATATTAACATTGCAATCATATTTTAAATAGAAAAGTTGCATAATTGCGATGAACCATGTGTATATAATAAAATTAGTAAAAAAAAAACTTAATTTAAATGAATTATGTCGCACTTTTAAAAGCACTGGTTGTAAACGAGCTTTAATTTGAAATAAAACTTTTCTGCATTTTCTTAATTCTCTAGATTTTTAACATAAACGTAAAAGAATTATTGACCACCATTAGATTTATATATTAGATTATAGTTCTAATGAT
>NW_019396544.1:211053-216527 GCF_000591075.1 Eurytemora carolleeae | reverse complement strand
GAAGAAGTATATGGGCGGAAAGCAAGACAAGACAAGTAATCTGCAATCCAAGCATTCTTCAGGTATTCATAACATAATTTATCAGCATCAAGATCAGGTTTCAAATCCTATCAAATCCTATACAACAGATCAAACCGGGCCCAGATAAAGGAAGAAAACCAAGGATTTATAAAGCTACTAAATCTTCATTGAATTCACAATTCCTTTGAAGTGTTGAAAACTAATTTATGTGGTTAGGGTGGGTGATGTGAGGGGAGAAATAAGGAGGAAAAGAAGAGTGTTAAGATATCTTTGGAATTTATTTAATAATGATATTAAGATTGTTGATTCTAAAAAATTAAATATAAATCGAACCTGAATCTGCTTTCTCCACGTTTCTTCTTCCTCCGACAACCTTGTAAACCTGTTCTACTCGACCAAGCCCCTGATCCCCTTCGTGAACGGATCCCTGTCGTCCTAGAACCTGTGGGAGTGGTTTATGTTTCCCTGATTTCCCAGCCATCTCAAGATACGCTTTCTCAGCATCCTCTCTCTGCCGTTCATACGCCATTCTTTGTTCTATCTTCTTATTATAGAACTCCGCCCCTCCCTCACTAGCATATCCATCATCCGCCTTGTTCCGCCCCCGGAGATAGGTATCTACTCCGCCCTCGCTTATATACCCGGAGTCCATATTACCCCTTCTCCGGCAAACGTCTGAGTCCGACATATATCCTTGTTCTCCACAACCTAGAATACAAAGATGATATAAAATCTAGATAAATCTTAGTACAGGACCCAACCACACCAAATTGAGAAATAATCAAGATAAAACTCTACAGTCTCTCTTCATTATATCCTGCAGCATGGTATCTCTTTATTTATGGATGAGTTTTAGAAAACTTTATCCGACCTGCAATCCAGATTTAAACATATGAGTTTTAATATTTTCCTCCTGCAAATACAATGACTAGACGGATTTAAGTAAATAAAAAGATATAAAGCTGGTGGGGGGATTGACCTTANGTGATTATATATCTATCTATGTATTTATCAATTTATCTATCTATCTATATTACAATATATATTATTGTATACTCGATTATGCTGATTAGTGATTATATATCTATCTATGTATTTATCAATTTATCTATCTATCTATATTACAATATATATTATTGTATACTCGATTATGCTGATTAGTGATTATATATCTATCTATGTATTTATCAATTTATCTATCTATCTATATTACAATATATATTATTGTATACTCGATTATGCTGATTAGTGATTATATATCTATCTATCTATTTATCAATTTATCTATCTATCTATATTACAATATATATTATTGTATACTCGATTATGCTGATTAGTGATTATATATCTATCTATGTATTTATCAATTTATCTATCTATCTATATATTTACAAAAAGTTATATTTTTACACGATAATTGTTATTGACAAAGGTCCAAGATTATATTTGAAGCAGAAACCCTTCCTCAATACCTTAAATTAAAAGGAATCAAATTACAAAAAAATATTGAGAAAAAAATTGAAATAAAAAGCAAAAATATTTTTGAAGATTTGATACATGTTTTGAATATATATGAAAACAAAATATGAAATATATTGAAAACTTTTGTGAAAAGTTAAAATTCCCAACTTTATATAAAGTTTATTCAGAGAAACATCTAGAAATAATAAAACACACATTGTTTAACCCTGAAACAATAAATTGTGTTGAATGAAGAATATTTTTATAAAACAAAATATGCCACGTTTATCAGTTAACAAGAAAGGAGGGTAACAATAAATTTTATATATAGAGGAGAAATCTGTTAAAAATATGAATGAAGAAACATAGAAGGTTTATTATTGACTAATCAAAAGGTTCATGGTTTGTTAAATTACAAAATTTTAAAAAACTGAAATTTTCGAGACAAATATATTTAACAAGACAAATCTCTTTATTGTAATATATTTGGTGCTAGCCTTGACATTTTTCAATCTACAAAATCTTGCTTCAATAAAATATTTAGATGAAAATATCCTAATATCTATATATTTGTTAGATATGTCTTAGCTCCTTAAATATTCAGAATATTTTAATACGAATACGTAGAACATACATAATACATACATCAGACATACACACACATTTCCTAGGACAGACACAAACACTAAACAAGCACACTTATACAATTAATACTTAAACTTATAATATAAATTATAGAAACAAATACTTTAATAGCAAGAATACACACAATCAGTTACGAAAACACACCTTATTCATAAATAAACATTTAACTGAACAAACACAATTTAGGGAAAGGAAAAAAACAAAAACAGTTTCATGACAGTATAAACATTTATATGGAAGGAAATAAAAGATTGCATGTCAGATAGATAAAAAGATAGATAGATAGATTGCATGGTGGATAAGTGTTGATAAATCCTTCGTAGTAAAAGGTTGGAAATAAAGAATAAACTATTTAAATATCCAAGAAATAACTTTGTTGGGGGAGGGAGTAGGGAGGATAAAAGATCAAAATGTTCTATCAGGGAAGGTGGATAAATGATAAAAGATCAAAATGTTCTATAAGCAAGGAAGGGAGATAAATGTTTAAAGATCAAAATGTTCTCTAAATAGAAGATGAAGTGAAGAATATATCTAGAATCTAAAATCTACATATTTTTAAATATGTTCAGATTTAAGAAAGAACCCCTAAAAAGGACTTGTACATTGTACATCTTCAACAAGATTAGATTTCAATTTTGATATATACTGGTTGAAATTTTAAATTTCAAAACATTATTTCCCCAGTTTTCATAAAATATTAAAATCTGCCAATTTGAACTCCCCTTCAATCCCATGAATGATTTAATTCTTTCTATTCTACGAGACGGTAAAGATAAAAACATTTCAGTTTTGAAAACATCCTTGATACCGTTAAAGGGAAAAATCAATGTGCTTGTATCATATCCGTGTTTATTGGGCCTCTCTGTACTGTATATAATAATGCAAATAATACGAAGCTCATGTATAAAGATAAGCATCAAAACTATGCTAGAATCATTAAATGATATATTTAGTGTAGTAGCATACAGGTAATTAGCGTATCATGTATATTAGTAAGGTATTTACAGTGAAGGACAAAGCTCAATTGCTCTAAATTTCTCATACCTAGCAAACTCTATCTAAAATAGATATTTTGAGATTTGATGGCTATAAAACCATGAGTTTATGAACTGGCACCGTAGTGTTAATAAACTTGGAGACATTGGTTTTACATTATAGGAGTACATGGTGATGCTTTATTTTAGATTAGGGAGTACAAAGTGGAGTATTTTGGTTCTGTTCTATATATATTAGGGAGTACAGGGTGGAGTATATTAGTTCTGTTCTAAATATATATTAGGGAGTACAGGGTGGAGTATATTGGTTCTGTTCTTTAATATATTAGGGAGTACAGGATGGAGTATATTGGTTCTGTTCTATATATATATATAATAGAGAGTACAGGCTGGAGTATAATGGTTCTGTTCTATGTATATATATATTAGGGAGTACAGGGTTAAGTATATTGGTTCTGTTCTATATATATATTAGAGAGTACAGGGTGGAGTATATTGGTTCTGTTTTATATATATATATTAGAGAGTACAGGGTGGAGTATATTGGTTCTGTTTTATATCTATATTAGTATATATATAAAGATTCGGTAGAAATGACTGTTAATCCATCTTTAAAGTTCGTTTTTATAATTCTTTGAACTAATTTTGGCATTCTTAGTTTTATACTAGCAAAGCTGTTAGAGTAATAATCACAAAAATAGCCCTATATGTATATATATATTAGGGAGTACAGGGTTAAGTATATTGGTTCTGTTCTATATATATATTAGAGAGTACAGGGTGGAGTATATTGGTTCTGTTCTATATATATATATTAGAGAGTACAGGGTGGAGTATATTGGTTCTGTCTTATATATATATTAGAGTAGAGAGTACAGGGTGGAGTATATTGGTTCTGTTCTCTCTCTCTCTCTATATATATATAAAGATTAGGTAGAAGACAATGTGAATCCATCATATTGATCACTATGGAATAAACAGAAGAATCAATATGTGATCTTCCTGTATCCCTGATAAACAAGCCAACTCCAATGATGCTGTGTAGTACATATCTGCTAAACCTGTTTACAATAAACTCCTTAATGAACTTGTTTATCAGCGAAGTGTTTGAAGCTCGTCATGGAAATGAAATATTCTGATCATTAATAGGTATTTAATTATTTGAAATTAAGGAGGCTTCAAAAATTACTCAAAAAGTCTTTAATCCTTGATGATGTAATCCTTTGATATTTCAATTCTGATAGATCAAATAGTCAAAGTTTGAAATATGAAGTGTTAAAAAAATAAAGAGATTAGAAACTTTGACATTCCTACATATTATTTCGTTTTTATCTCATAACTGAATTTTTTCAATACTTTTTTTCAGAAATATTATTTTTGCATAATTTACCTGTAACAAGAGCAGTGTTCACAGTCTGCATACTCCCAATATCTCGTCCTCCTCCCATAATCTCTCCGCCGTTCCTTCCACGGAAAAATCCCAAGGGAGCCATGGGAGCAATCCCTTGCATTGGATCCTCAGTATCCTCCTTCTTACAGTTCTCTTCCTTGCTCATCTTATCTGATCTCTTCAAGGACGGCATCGGAGACACGATTGCAACATTTGGACCCGGAGTCATATCTCCTCGACGCTTCTGCCGGGGCAAACTACAGGTTTTACTCTGATGAGAGGGAGAACTGTTTTGTGAGTTTCCTGTCACGGAACTTCTATCGTTCTCCATCTTATCATTTTGAGCTGATACTTCTGACAGGACCTATTAACTTACAGAGTCAGATTTTGTACAAAATTTAAGAATACTGAAATATCTGATGCAATCTTTTTTATTTCACCTGTTTTTCTGAGAGAGAACCAGTTCCATCCTGTGCCTTGGGATCCTGTGATATTGAATGGGTTCGAAGCGGAGGCGGGGGAGGTTTACATGCTCCTGGTTGTTTGCTAGGAGCTGGAGATGAGGGAGGTTTCCCTATCTCTGCTCCTAGCCTACCCGGAGCTGGGATACCTGTCCCCATTCTTGAGGTTTTGACCGGCGAGGATATGAAAGTTTGCTGATCCCTCCTATATCCTTCACTGGAGGATATATTTGTATGTTTGAAGGATATACCACTATTAGATCTGATATAATCCAGTCTCAGAGTTAATATATTGATTTAATAGTTCATCCTAGTAGAAATTAGTGAAAACTAATCCAACTTTAAAATGTTTTGAAACAAAGCTAAATTATCATAAAAAGTTTTCTCCCAAATCCTAGGATAAGAAACTAATGAGAAGCTTAAAGAAATGGTTTCCGAAAGTTCTATCCTGTATTATGTCAAACTTGTTCTGCATACTAGAGATGGGGGAGGGGGGGGGGG
>NW_019396544.1:177421-210794 GCF_000591075.1 Eurytemora carolleeae | reverse complement strand
GATTGCTAATTTTAGCTTGAGGCAACCTGTCTTCCTGTCCGGATATAGTATATTCACAGTTTCCTGCCTGGTAAAATCCACCAAATTGGTTTAAAGATAATTGCGGATTTTCCCAGCACCGCCCAGCCGGAACTTTTCACTGTGTTGGTTTGTGGACACCGGAGCCACTACTGAGTTGTAGAGAGAGCCGAGACAGGCCAGTGAATCATTCTCTCCGATACCGGGAAACTCAGGGAACACCCCGCTCCTCCTCCTCTTCGTAACTATCCTATACACAGAACAATAATGGAGAGAGAAGGAGAAAAGAATTGATAGATAGATAAACTTATAAAGAATTTATAGTATGCACTTACGTCTAATGAATGGGGTTTGTATGAATGCAGAATTGCATGAGGTGCAAGGGGGGGGATAAGATGAAATGTTAGTAGTGACAGCAGGCGTGAACGATTAGTCATCTTAATCATTATTAACAAAACTTTTCCAATATTGTTTTTCCCCTCTTTCAGATTTTTTCTTCTCTTTCTTCTCCTTCAATTTCTTACTGAACATCTCATGAATATTTTTTCATCCTTTCTTTCACCTAATTATATTTGCAACAATTCTCAGCATAAACCTGGTTATCTGAACTCCCTGAACCAACCTTTTTATCATTCTCATCTTAAATGTTAGTTTAGGTTCTAGTTCTTTCCGCATAATGTTGATTTATATCGTTTAAATATATTACATATTTTACACTTTTTCTATGTTTTGAACATACATTCAATTTATTCATGCTTCAGTCCCCTTTCTCCAGCAATGCTGGAACTGCTTCTATTAAATGCAAATACACCAATAAATAAAAGATACAATTTGAGAAAAAGAAAATAGTCATTTTCTTTTCTTGAACATCTAATATTTCAAGGTTTTATTCTTGAGAATTACATAGTTTCCATTTTGTACATTTCTGACATTCTAGGTTTCATTTTCGTAAAGGAACTCAGCACTTACCACAATCTCTATATTTCTAGTCCTTATATCTATGAAACCTGAAGATGGTATACCTTTCATATTTAAAATTTAAAGACTGTTAGATCTTGTAGAAACAATAGTTTGAAATATTAAAGGTCTACGACATCAGGTTACAATTGTTCAGTTCTTAAAAGATATTTAAGAATTGTAATATTGAGGTTTCATTTTGTAACATTTGCTTTATTCAAAGATTTATTGGAGAGACGTTTCAGACATTTTAGGTTTCAAACTTTTACAACATTTCTAGGTTTGATTTCTAAATCATGTTCTATTCCCAGGTTTTTATTGTGAAGGATTTTATTGTCTTCAGACGAATATATGGTTGCCCAGACCAGGAGAAGACGTGATGTGGCAGGCTAGAAGGCTGGCGAGAATATTAGTTGAAAACTGACCAAATTAAACATTTTATTTTTACTTCAATTATACTGACGGAGAAATAAAACAATAAAAGAAAATTGTTCCACGATTTGCACGTGCCTTAATATACTTTGACACGTGGATTTATGGAGATCCGTGCTCCTCTTTAAAAAAAATAGGAAATTATCAAGAATTCGTGCTATATTTCTTAAATGCATCCCCCCCCCCTCCATTTTAGATTTCCGTAAAAGTTTGGAGATTCGTGCCTTCTTTAAAAAAAACGGTGGTTTTATAAAGGTTTATTTCCGGCTCTTAGATTTACGTGGATTTTTGTAGATTCGTCGCTATCTTGTCAAAATTTATAGAATTAAAAAATACATATATATAGATTTATGTCGAATCTTTTAAACAAAAAAGAAAATTTAAGAAGAATAATCTCCATGTTAAGCAAAACAGGGGAATTTTATGTTGATATTCGTGACAATCTTCAGAAATTCACATGTATTCAATATTTATGGAAATTAATTTTAAGAATATTAAGAAAATTAGACTATGAAACTATCTTTTCATAATTTAAAACAAAACTTAAAGGAACTGTAAACGTAATTTCAAGTGACCATTTATGCAAAGATACCGATGCCCGATTCACAACGGTACCCCTAAAAACCCTTTTTCTGATCAATAATGTGGAATTGTCATTTTTAGCTTATAAAGTATTTATTTCTGACAATTATTTCCTGCAGTAGAAATGCGCAAGTCATCTTTGTGGATAACCCACAATTGAATGTAATCTGTTTTCAAAGTTTTAAACATTGATTTATACTTCACACTTGATCAGACAAAGCTTTTCATGGTACTGTTGTCAATCGGGCCTTGCCATTTTTGCATGGAGGGTCACTTGAAATTACGCTTACAGTCCCTTTAAGAATAAAAGTTAATCTTGTTTATAAAATTCTCACAGCATTTGTATATTTCTGGTTTCTTTTAATAGATTGAACACATGATATCTCTAGGTCGGGTTCTAGATCCGGTTAGATCAGACGGGATTGGAGATAAATAGATTTAATTAATTTTCAAAGTTTAATAACAGTATTTTAAACAAAAAATAAGTTTTTAGTCTTTAAAAAAACTAATGGAAATGATTACTCTCACGAAACTCGAATTTCTTATTCTTATATCAACGATATGTTGAAGACCTTTGATAATTCAAACGATAAATTGTCAAAGTTAAACAAATTTAAAGTTCACACCACCATCAAGTTACAACGATGTATAGATTCAAAAATAGAGTTTGAGTCGAGTAAAAATCATTTTTATTATTTTTCATCATTGATAATTTCAATGATTTAATTCTCTAATTAATTAAATTAATTCATTAAATCTTCTATTAAACTTAATTAATTATGAATGTCGATGCGTCAAGTTGGAAAGAGCATGATGCATATGTTTAAAAAATATGTAAAAATTATTAAAGGGACTATGAACACTCTCCAAAATTTATTTTATTTTATTATCCCTATATCTTTGCAACCGGATGACGTGAAAGTGTTCAGAGCTGGGAACTTTAGAATGGTGGATATCAGGATTAATGCTTAATCCTCTCTTTTTGCTAATCTCGAGATTAATTATTTAGGTAAACAAATTTGATTCTAGGAACGCCAGATTTGTTCGTTTTCTTGACTGGAAGGGCCTTCACTTAATTTTTCACACATTTATTTGTTAATACATTAGTTAAAATTAGATAAAAAAGAATCTCAAACGTATGGGGAGGTCTCTCATTGGATAGAATTTGTTTTCAAGGCTGTCATTGGTCAATGCAATTTACAAACCATATTCCTGCACTCTCATTGGAGAAAAAAATGTACGGATATCCAAAGTGAGAGAAGAGTTGATTAAGGACTAAAATCAAAAGTTTCCACAGTGGATATTCGGATTAAGCAGTCGGGATTAAAGGTTATCCATTCTAAAGTTCCCAGCTCTGGACATTAATAACAAGAGGAGAACAAGCATTATTCAATCTGGAGATTAAGAAAAAGAGGAGATCAAGCATTAATCCCGATATCCACCATAAAAAGTTCCCAGCTCAGCTCCCTTAATCTGCAGAATGTTAAGGTTTTGGCACTTTAGGTTTGTTTTGCTCGTGGACGAATTTGTTTATCAAGTTCTAGATAAAAACCTGAGCCCGGATATTTGATATCTTTATGTTTACAAATCTACAAAGTGCTGATTACAATCAGTTATTCGGCAGTTTTAGTTTATCCTAATGTTTAAGGAAAAGTAAACATGTGTAAGGAAACACGCCGGGGGGGGGGGCACGACAGAAAAAATGGGGGCCGCAAACCTTTGCTGAATCCCGGCGTAAGTTTTAACATTGACCCGGAGTATAGTATAACATTGAATCTGAGTATGTGAGCAATGAACCCTTGTAATCGGAGCTAGCGCCCGAGAATAGAACTTCAATATTCAAGCACGTTTTTAATCACGGTTCGTTTTTCCCAAATAATTTTGTAACATCCCCCCTTACTCCCCTTCCCACTTCCCCCCTCACTGCACCCTTCTATTATTAGCGGAAAATCAGTGAAATTGTCTTAACCCTGGAACCGGATTTAATAAATAGCAAGACATCGTTGAACCGCATAGAAGTGGTTCAAACATGTTCCTTAAGTGGTTGAACTACATCTGCTCGGTTCACCTACTTCATGCAATTGATTAAATCTGGTCCCCGGAGAAATTATATCTGAATAAAGCTTGTAGTGCCTGTTGAGGTGTGTCCGGAGCAACTAAGCCTGAGAACTCCTTGCCACCTGTCCTTCCATTGTTTTAACTTTTTTCTCCTTCATCGAGGTTTTAACAATTTCTTCTTCCATATTTCTCGACCTCCTCATCTCATGCCATCTTTCTTAAAGTTTTAAATTTGTTTCAGCTCTTGTTGTTCAACTTTCAACCTGAAACTTTTGTGTTCCGTCTCCGGGTCCTGATCAAAGTAGGAACATGTCTCTCATGTGAAAACTGTCAATGGTTTGAAGTAAGGTCGAGGAAGGATATGGAAAACATGAATTAGCTCCCAGCTATTCCGAGCACAAGCTCTCAGTGCACGTTCAATAAAACTAATTTTAAACATTATGAGGAAACAGATAGTTTTCATTTTTATTACTCAGTTTATGACCCTGCCAGAGTTGAAGATAATTTTCTTTTATATAGTTCATAAATAATATTATAGAATCCTTCTAAACCCTGGGATATCTATAGAAATATAAACCTAACATTGTATTGTAATTATTTTAATTAAACCTTGACTTGATTTACTGATAAACAATTGTTTATATTTATTAAATATCCATGGTGTGCTAAAGTGTTGCGAAGTAATATATTATTTTAGTTTAAGCTGAGAGAAAAGGTTTCAAGAAATATTGTTTAATGTAATTAGTTTAGAGAAGAGTGCGGAGTTAGGGGGGGGGAGTGAGGGATGGTTATCCTCGTGATGAAGGGCGAGGGGGGTGGTTATTAGGGTGAAAGAAAGGGTTGAGATGAGTCAGGAGAGAAAATCTTCAAAGTATGAGAACTAAAGGGAAACAGCTAAATTGTTTAAAGTTTTGAAATTTGAAAAAGATGGGAGGGAGAAGATAGAGGAGCTAGCTTGAGCTAAAGGAATTAAAGAAGATTGCAGAGAAAACTTAGATCTGAAGGAATATAAAAAGTAAGAAATAAAAGAAAAGATAAAAAAGAGATTTAAGAAAGTGAAGGTTGGAAGGTTTGAAAATATGGAAGTAGCACATTTCAGAGTCAAGATGACAGGAGAAAAGTTTGAAAATTAAGAATGAAAACTTAAAAATATCATTGTTAAGAATTATTATTATCAAACAAAAATTAGAATGGTTTTCCAGCTAATATGGCACGTGAAAACAAAATTAAATAAGAAAGTAAAAAGTAAAGAAATGTTTTTTTAAAGGAATTGAGTCTTTGCCACAAACCCTGATTTTATAATTCTTATATCTTCGCGACCCAATGGCGTAAACCTTGGATATTTCAAACTTTGAATTCTGTTAGATCAAAAAAACTAAATTTCAACTATCAAGAGTCTACACCCTAAGGTTGCCAAGATATAGGGATTCAAAATTTGAGTTTGTGGCAAAGACTCAATTTCTTTGTGTGAGAAAATTGTAAAACTAGCTGGATTTGTTGCAAATAATTATATTTGCAGGATTTTCCACAGCATTCAATATTTTCGTCAAATATTTCAAATAAATAAAGAGCGCATTCAACTCGGCGGAAAATTGTAATTTTTGCAAATTTAAACTAAATTTTGCAAATCATATCGTTCGCTGTGTGCGTGATAGAAAGCGCGGAAGGGAGTAAGCAAAATATAAATATACAGGCCGGGCACGTAGGACAGAGACACAGAGTAGAGATTAAAATAAAAAGAATAGATGGAGAGGAGAGAGATGGATAATGTTCCCAAGGTTTAATCACACCTGGAGTTTTAACCTCAGCTCAATATGAGATATAGAGCAGCAAAACAAATCTAACAAAAACAGAGGCAAGAACGCATACATACGAGAAGGAGGGGTTTTGTCACACTAAAAAAAGGGAGCAAGGATAAGGGGGGGGGGATAAGATATGGAACTGTCTATCTTTCTCTAAACATAGAGTCCTTACATTTCTTATGAATAGTTCTTTATAATACACAACATTACTCAAAAGAAGGGGATCGTAGAGAGGGGAGGCTCCCCCCCTCCCATTTAGGACCTAGTAGGAGTAATCTTTAAATATTTCAAGAAGAATGTAAGCACTGCTAACAGCTAAACCTTGAGTTAAGGAAGTTTTCTGAGAATAAACTGTTGTTGCTTACAGTTTTAGGAAATTTACTGTTAAACTTTTCGGAGATAAACATAGAAT
Organism: Eurytemora carolleeae; assembly: GCF_000591075.1. Taxonomy (NCBI): domain Eukaryota; kingdom Metazoa; phylum Arthropoda; class Copepoda; order Calanoida; family Temoridae; genus Eurytemora; species Eurytemora carolleeae. The sequence continues at coordinate 204,533 of NW_019396544.1, read as the reverse complement.
TAATTTATTTAAATGTGACCATGCCTGGGAAAATAGCCTTGCTTTGTTTATAATTTTTCTATTGTTCTTTAGGCATATATTTAGCCATTGTAAAATTCTTAAATAATTATTCTTTAGAAAAAAACAATCCTAAAAGGAGGAATGCTTGTCGTCTTTCTTTTTTTGAAAAACGCCGCTAATATTTTGTAAATAAATTATTTCATCAAAAATTCATGTTTTGAAGATTTCTTTCTTATTTTGTATCTTTTGTCAGAGTATAGTGAAGCAAGGCGTTAAATCCTATTTATGGAGTTGGCGATGGGAGGGGTTGTTTCAGAGAGAACTTGTTGGAAATCAATTTAAAAATATCGATTACAAGAACTGAGATGGTTCCTAGAGTATGCGTGGGGAGGATAATTCTCTGGTTTTGATCCAACCCTGCTCTCATCAATCGGACCGTAATCTTTGATTTCCGTTACTCCGGAGTTTCGTCCCAACTTCGGGGATCGTTTCGGAGAACAGGAATTATCCTTGGATTGAGCTCGTGTGAGCTTATTTCTTATTCCAGAGCGTCTAGCTTGATCGGCTTGAACGATCTCTTGGTTTTCCTGGATCCTTCTAAGAGCAGATGGAGAGGGGAAGTTAGTATCACTGCTTAAACTAATGCTTGATTCACTTTGATCGGATCTAGCTGAGCTGAACCCGCTAGAACTAGAGGTTCTTTTACCCAAACCTGGTTTAATTGAAGACCCGGATATATGTGAGGTTCGACCAATCTTTAATCTTTCCAGCATACTCTGCTTAGTATTTCCGCTTTGATCATAGTGTGTAGGGATTATCCCATTTCTTTCGGTTCTCCCTGTTGGGGGTTTTATCCCGGGTTTATCCCCCAGTTTCCCCAGGTTTTCCCCCTGTTTTACTGCAGTCGGGATGCTATTTGATTTACCCGGTAGAAAGCTTCTGTTTCCCTGGATCTCTACTTTCTTATTCTCTCCCCCTCTCTTAGGGGACAAACCGGAACCTGGGATGGGAATACTGCTCAACTTGGCAGGAGAATTCGGTACAGAACCTCTCTGTATACCCGTCAGATGCTTCTGTTGTTGTTTAAACCTAGAAAGTTGAAAAAACAATCCTAGGATTGCTTTTAGGTTTCCTTCTCGTATTTCCTCCGGTAGTATATCCTCCACTGCTACTCCTTTAGCCCGGAGAAAATTTAAACATGCCTGGATATTAGTCACCATTGCAGCATTAGTTTTGGGTTTTTTGTTGATATCTGGAATTTTCTGTTGAGTCACGGCCTCAATAACCTCGGAGAGAATAATTCCATCTGACAGTTCAGTCTGGAGATCGGAGATACGTTTCTTTCCTTTAGTTTTATCCAGATAATGGTTCGCCCAGTCTGTGTAGATCTCAATGATAGATTTCTGACTTTTTGAATCCGTACTCTCGGATGAAACTGGTCTCAAACAAGCCATGTTTAAGCCGCAGTATTTTCTTTGAATTTATTATGTCGAATTTTCTCAGCGTTGCTGGATTCCTAGGTTTCGCAGATTTTCTCAGTTTTACATAAATCCTTAGCACTGCACTGTAGGATTATCAGTGTAGGATTAGTGTAACTGATGATTACAGTGGAAGGATTATCATCTCCTGTTTGTAGGTTTGTGTGTCACCCAACTATTGAGGAAATGACTCAACCGGTTGATTGATTGAGCTGTATTGGAAGAGGGGTGTGTGGGGGGGGGTAGGTATAAGGTGAAAACTGTAGGGTTGGTAGGGTAGTCCTTTATCGATCCATAAACACTGTTATTCCACTCAATAATCCTGTCATCAAGCTTTATTAGATAAATATTGACAAATACGAAGTAAAGATTGAGATTGATAAAAACCTTATCATATTGAGGATAAGGACAACGTGAATATGGATTGAAAGGGGGGGAGGGGGTGAAAGGGAACTATACAATTAGGTTGCTGTCCACAACAAGAAGAAAGTTTTGTCTGCAAGATTTCCAAATATGCTTAATTATCTTGAAAGGATCAATAAGAGAAATGGTTCAATAAAATGGTCAGGTCATGGATTTTATAAAGGAGCTTGTTCTACAAATATGCTTAATTATCTTGAAAGGATCAATGAGAGAAATGGTTTAATAAAATGGTCACGTCATGGATTTTATAAAGGAGCTTGTTCTACAGCTTGAAGTCCTGTTCAATTCAAACAAAATTGTGAATATTCGTATTTTTCGTTTAGTTCTTGAAATATGAAGCATTTATTTTTCAGCACCATGAAAATAAGGGATTCAAATTGCATATATTTTATTTCTAATATTATTACTTAAAATCACCAAGAGTAATGTATATTTAACATAATATTTTGTATTTGAACACCAGTAAATTTAAAAATGAATGACATAAATGTAGCGCAAAATATTTGAGAAATTTTGCAAATAAAATTGCAACTTTATTGCTAACAATAATGTGCACATTTTGAGAACACGTGATCTCGTTGAGCACAATAATTGTTTGAAAAAAATATTGTTTACATTTCTTATGTCAAGAAAATGAAAAATAAATGTAAAACTTTTTTAAAAAGCAATAAACAGACGCATTCAAATAATAAAATTATGGGGAATTAAGTTTTCGTTAAGAAATTCACAAATTTATCAATCGCTAAGAAATAATATTCATAACAAAGGAATTAAATTTTTGCTACAAACTCGAATGTTCTTATCTTTGCAACCTGTTTGTGTAAACCTTTGATGTTTCAAACTTAGTCTATTTGATCCAAAAAAATTTATAGTTTGAAATATCAAAGGTCTAAGACATCGAGTTTCAAAGATATAAGTAAAAAATCGGAGTTTGTGGCAAAAACTTAACTCTTTTTATCCCTGGAAAAGTCTAAGATTGTTAAAGAGACTTTAGGCGAAATTTCAACACCCCTTATCTTGGTCGGATCAAATGCAATTAGATATTAATGTTTATAAATGTAAATTCTCAACAAAACATATAGAAATCATCAGATTTAAACCAATATTAAACCGAGAAAAACGACAATATCTTTCACATTCCTGATCAGATAAAAGGTTTCAAATGTACCGTTGTGAATCGGGCATTGTCATCTTTGCATGGAGGGTCACTCAAAATTACGCTTACAGTCCCTTTAATTACACTAATTGAAATTAATGTTAAAGATTTAACATTGAAGATAAAAATTCATAAAATTCCCAGGTTTTTATGTTTAATCAATCGTTTTATGTCATTTTATATGTTTGCACAGTGTACACTTTCACCATATTTACTTAGGCAGTTTTTTATTTACCACTGAGACCAGCATATGCAGGGAATACACGGACAAGAAGGGAGATAGGAGGGTAGGATGGGTTTATACCTATTTACCTAATGCCTATCTTTGTTTGCTCTCAAAACATCACTTTGCAATAAAATCTTATCATATCATACTGTACAGAGAATATTCTACCTTATATCCTTCTATTCTTCTATTTTTCTATCCTTCTATCCTTCTATCCTTCTATCCTCCTATCATTCTATCCTTATTTTCTTCTATTCTTCTATTCTTCTATCCTTCTATCCTTCTATCCTTCTATCCTTCTATCCTTTTATCATTCTATCCTTATTTCCTTCTATAATTCTATCCTTCAATCATTCTATCCTTCTATCCTTCTATCCTTTTATCATTCTATCCTTATTTCCTTCTATAATTCTATCCTTCAATCATTCTATCCTTCTATCCTTCTATCCTTTTATCATTCTATCCTTATTTCCTTCTATAATTCTATCCTTCAATCATTCTATATCTTCTATCCTATTCTTCTATCCTAATTTCCTTTTTTCTTCTATTCTTTAATTCTTCTATCCTTTTTTCTAAGAATATCTTCTATTCTATATCCTATTTATTTTTTCCTTTTTTCTCCATCTATTCTATTTCCCACTTATTTTTCCTTTTTTCAAGAATCCTCCAATTTAATTAATTTTTGATTAGCTTTGTCCTTCTTATATATGTAATGTATACACATTATATATAGTATACTGTAACAAATATTTTTAAATGAGAATACTTGACATTCTTTAATAAAATGTTATTTCAAACTCAACAAATTAACAATTATTCTAAATCATTGAAAATCCTCTCGTTAAATTATATTTTTTAAAGAAAATATTGGAAAATCTGAATGTTTTGTATACTCCTGTATTCATTGTAATGGATTATATTTACGGCCAATTAATGTAATTATGAAAGGATAATTTATTACAGTTACACTGAACCCTAATTACAAGGTTTACAACCATTTAAATTTGAAAAGACGATGATGGGGAGAAACATTGAACTGTGAACACTATTGTGTGTTCAATAAAATGAGTTCAAACATGTTCATAAACATATAATAACAACTCAAGAACCTAGCATTGCCCAGGGTAATCATAGTTACTCCCGCCGTTTACCCGCACGTAGTCGTAAATTACGAATTTAGCTATTTTTCCACTCAACTTAGAATCTCACAACCTAGTTAAGAATATTACCGTGGTTTTCCCGAGTTCCCAAATCAATATTTGAGGCAAAAATGGTCAAGGGGTTCAAGAGTTATGATCGGACATACAAACAAACAGAGATTACAACCTTATATATAATAACACCACCATCCACCCCACCTAACTTTAGATAACAATTTACGGATAATGTTAGATGACAAAATATGAACCAATCGTAAATACACATTACTCACAGACCAACAGTTAAATATGGATAACAATAGAAGGGGTAAACTTTTGATAACAAAAGATAGGTTAGCTCTTGATAATAATATACATATATTTGCGGATAAACATGTTAAACATGTGTTTCAGATAGGAACCAAAGATAGGGTTGAATTCAATTCTCACCCCCCCCCCCNAATATTCAAACAAAAAATTATAAAATTTAAATCAAATAGTAGAAACTTAACGCTATTTATAAGTGCAAACAATATCCAGGACCTTAAAAAAGTTCAGAATATTCATTGAAATCAGAAAGAAGGGTTCGAAAGTAACATAGGTTTAGTGTTATAACTAATTGTTATATGAGTGTTTGAGGCATGAGTGGCTGTGTGTATGAGTGTATGAGTGAACGAAAGGTTGAGTGTATGAGTGTGCTCAAGGATTAGGATGGATTTGTTTCTGTTCTGAGCTGCAGGGTGAGATCCGTCCCTAGGGAGAAAATATCCAGTATAGTCGGGATACACGGGATATAGGATCAGTCGTATCTCAAGATAAAATAAAACCACAATAGTTTAGAAAATATAAAAATGTATGTTGCTAGAGAATTTATAAAGTTTGGATACTACATTATACTAAATACCACTGGATTAGATAAATAAAGAAGATTGATCCTGATCCCAGACAAATTTCTATTCATTATAATCCCTAATCCTTATAATGAACTGGATTGTTTGGTTAACCAATCCATATAAATTCAGTAATCCCTACTCAAGGATATTGTAAAGAAAATATTGAAAAGAATCTTTCAATATTTGAAAACCCTCCTGTATTGAATCCTTTAAACTACCCAAACAGCTGTTACGAGACACCCTCAGGCTGCAGTAGAGAATATTATAAAGAAGATAAAATAATCGATTCTACATTTCACGCCTGGAAAACATCTAATGTTTAAAAAATATTTTAAATTTTTAGAAAATTTATGAAATATTTGTCTGTCTCAAATATCCACATACAATCTAAAGATATTCTAAAACTAGTATTAAACTCCATCGGACAGAGAAAACTGAGTTCAATTCACACGGTTAAACAAGGAGAAGCATCAGCAGGAAGCAAGGTCGGATGACAAATCAGAATCCTGGTATTATGTATTGGACTCAGAACATAGGTTCAAACCAACTCAGGGTATATTTATAACCAGGACAAGCAAACCTGGGTTTCTAGAAAAATCAGGGTTTATTTCAACCCTGGATCAAGATTTCAAGCCTTCTCATGGTATGTAAAAGACCAAGAAACAGATGTTCAGTAAAATCTTGATATGGTTAGGGACAGGATCATAATTTTACATTATTTTAAGATCAGAATCATAGTTTCATGGTTTCCACCAAAGAAGGATCAAGGATTTTCGAACAAGTTTAAAAAAATAAAATCCATGAATAAAAAATAACGCCATGACTAATGTATAGTATGCGTATCTTTAAACTGATCTAAAACATGATGTTGCAGAGTAGTGTGAGCTTGTATTCATTATGCTGTAATGTACAAATTCAGAAGCAGTCAAGAATGAGGTCTATAGAATAATAATTCCACCTTTCCCCCTCCTTCCCCTACATCTATTGTTAAATATATTCTAATTGATTAATGTTAATCTTTTTCCTTGAAATGTTCTCTATTGTGTTCGGGGGGAAATTATTATTTACTCAAATACTATTTTTATCAGTAACAAGGTAAAAGAAAACATGACGTTTTTTGTGTTTGAATGAAAAGTATTGTTTTTGACTCAGTTTTGAAAATTTAGATGTTTTGATGCATAAAGAATGGTAAAAGAAACCGCTGCATGTGCAGGATTGATATTTTATCAGCTGGAATCATTGGATGATTCAGAAAGTTCAAACTCACAAGGCTTGATTCTCTGAACGAATATATGCATTTGATCACGGAGCACGGACGAGGGAATGAGAGAGACATGTTCCAAATTTCCCTTTATCTAAGATGGTGCAGAACTACAACATGGATTGTATTTATTTATGTTCTCCCAAACCTCTGGAGAAAAATCACGTAAACTAAATATTGGAAGAGGAAGAAATTGCTAATTTTAGCTTGAGGCAACCTGTCTTCCTGTCCGGATATAGTATATTCACAGTTTCCTGCCTGGTAAAATCCACCAAATTGGTTTAAAGATAATTGCGGATTTTCCCAGCACCGCCCAGCCGGAACTTTTCACTGTGTTGGTTTGTGGACACCGGAGCCACTACTGAGTTGTAGAGAGAGCCGAGACAGGCCAGTGAATCATTCTCTCCGATACCGGGAAACTCAGGGAACACCCCGCTCCTCCTCCTCTTCGTAACTATCCTATACACAGAACAATAATGGAGAGAGAAGGAGAAAAGAATTGATAGATAGATAAACTTATAAAGAATTTATAGTATGCACTTACGTCTAATGAATGGGGTTTGTATGAATGCAGAATTGCATGAGGTGCAAGGGGGGGGATAAGATGAAATGTTAGTAGTGACAGCAGGCGTGAACGATTAGTCATCTTAATCATTATTAACAAAACTTTTCCAATATTGTTTTTCCCCTCTTTCAGATTATTTCTTCTCTTTCTTCTCCTTCAATTTCTTACTGAACATCTCATGAATATTTTTTCATCCTTTCTTTCACCTAATTATATTTGCAACAATTCTCAGCATAAACCTGGTTATCTGAACTCCCTGAACCAACCTTTTTATCATTCTCATCTTAAATGTTAGTTTAGGTTCTAGTTCTTTCCGCATAATGTTGATTTATATCGTTTAAATATATTACATATTTTACACTTTTTCTATGTTTTGAACATACAGTGTTCAGGGTTTAATGTTCAATTCTTTAATGCTCCCGTGCTCAATTTTCAAATGTTCAATTTAGTTTTAAATGATTCAAGTTCAAATTTAACGGTTCAGGAGTCCACGGTTTTATGACGAAACCATAAAATATTTTTACAAACCTAAGAAACTAGAACTAATTTAAACAACTTGAAAATAGTTTCTTACGTGAAGGATTCTTTCACACAAAGCGACGTATTTAACCTCAAAAATTGAAGATTCCGAAAAATTTATTTCAGAAAAAGATTTTAGGCATAATATATCAGAGGTATAGTTTATACCGGGTTAATACCAAAAAATCCTTATCAAGGATGTTTCGAAAATATTTTAACATGCAGATAATTAAAGTGTTTACATTTTGTATAAATAATTGAAAATTTATTCAATTTCGAACATTTTCAAGCACCCAGTCAATTTTTCCAGACACAAATTGACCCGATGTTGAACATCAAACATTAATCTCATACTTACACTAGAGATTGGTACCCAGATACCCAACCCCCGTCATTTACAATTGAATTTATTCTCCGTCCCTAGAATTTAGAAATAGTGTCGTGTCTAGCTTCAATTTAATTCAACAAAAGTAAAGTCCTGTAAACTTGAATTTTTCCGACAAAGAGAGCGGGGTTAAAGAGAAGCTGGATAGCTTGCAAGAACGAAGATCACTTGAAGAAGAGAAAATAGCTGAAAGAGCGAAGAGAAAAACAAAAAAGAGAAATACTTTGGGGAAAAATCCCAAAACTGGCGGAATTTGTGTTAAAACATAATAGGGAAATAGAGAACAGATTGATAATTGATAAAAATTGTTCTAAACGTTAAGATGAATTAAACTATGGAGTAACTCAAATGGAGAAATCCAATGGAATGTAGATTACTGGTTTTTCTTTTACTTCAAAAGGTCTCGTTGAAATCCGGGAAATAATTGAAATTCCGGGAAATCATGAAAGTTGTAAAAAGTAGAAATCCTACATGTTTTTGTCAATGCTTTATCATTGTTATATTATAATGAATACGTGTATTATAAATCCTTTTTATTACTATTATCTAGGTCCCAGTATCCGTGTATACCCTGAGATCTAGAGTTAGCTAGGTTCTACGAACAATATTGACGTGTGGAGATGATATCATGAGGTTCAGCATGTCTCCGGCCCTCAACGAGGGGAGGAAGGCCAGCCACAACAATGTCTCGTCCGAGCCACCTTGAAATCATCGTCCTTTGATTATTATGTGTTTTAAAGTTTCTAATTTTCAAAGATAAAACTATTTTTTTTAAATCTGGCCACTTTAGGTCATAAAATATGGATCGAATAAAATATTGCAATGATTTTATCATGTTGGAAACATTAAAGCCATGAGAATTATTAAGGTAAAACTTAAATCTTTTCTGCCTCCGTAATGGCTAACCTTCGCTATGTAAAATAAATAGAAAAATATTTGGCATACCTCTGCCTATCATTTTCCCCATGGAACCACCCGAAAAAAATTCTATGGTTTTCAATATACTTAACAAAAAAGATTAAAGTTCTATAAACTCGGAATTATTTGCGGCATTTAGCACCAGGAATATTTGAAAATGCGCGTAAAAAAGGTGAACATTTTCAAGGACATTTTTTTCGATTTACAAAAATTCAATATTTCATTTATGCCCTAACGTGGCCTGATTCTTGAAAAACATCTTATCTTAGAGGATTAGACAATTAAAAAAAATATTATTGGAAGGACGAGGATTTCTAGGTGGCTTGGACGAACAAATGAGAAGAATGTGGCTCGGACTAGAAATTGTTATGGGTGGCCATCCTCACCTCCCTCAACATCATGCAAATAAAAAACATCTGTCAAAAACCTCGCGCACTTTATACATACAGCTAGATCAGGACTTTTCACAGGGACAAACATTTATAAATAGTCGTAGCCTCGTAGGGACAATTTTACAAGAGGACAATTAGATTTTCATTTTGTTATTGATGACCGACATTTACACAAGTGGGCATGGAGGAACAATCATTTGTTAAAAAAGTTATACAGGGTTACTGGTACGCCTTTGCACTCTGCTATTGTAATATACAAAGGAATTGAGTCTTTTCCACAAACTCGTGGTTTTTAAATCCCTATATCTTAACAACCCAATGTTGTTGACCTTAGATATTTCAAACTATGACTTCTATTTTATCAAACAATCAAAGTTTGAAGTATCTAAGGTTTACATAGTTTGGTCGTAGATATATAGGTATTAGAAAATTGGAATTTGTTGCAAAGGCTCAATTCCTTTGTACATTGTATATATATGATTGCTTGGCGTTGGACATTGACTGTGGACATTGGACATGGATGCATTTAAACATCGAGTTAGACATTTTGAGACATTCATCGCAAGCAATACTGAGATATAAAACAAGATACGTACAAATTTTATTGGAGAATGGACATTGACATTTATTCACAGCGTCAGGCGTTTATAGACAAACATAGACACATATATACTGAGATGTTTAGACAATATAAACAATGAACAATGGACAATTGACATTTGTGGACATACGTACTTAATTTAGAATTATAGTCATATATACTGGGATATTTAATCATTGTACGTTCATATTTGTTTGAAGTTAGAAAATGTAAATTCATTTTCCTATGAAATAAGTTTGGTTAAGGTTAACTGAAATTATGAATTTAAAAGCTTGAGTATAAAAAAATATCAAAATATTTTAACATTTTTATTTTCACATACACACAGTTTGTTCGCCATTTTTTTTCATTTTCGTTTTCATAACATTTTTATTTTCACATACACACAGTTTGTTCGCCATTTTTTTTCATTTTCGTTTTCATTTTTGTTTTCATATACATACAGTTTAGTCGCCATTTTCTTTTTCATTTTTATTTTCATATACATAAACTTTGGTCGCCATTTTCTTTCACATTTTTATTTTCATATACATAAATTTTGGTCGCCATTTTATTTTTCATTTTTATTTTGATATATATAAACTTTGGTCGCCATTTTATTTTTCATTTTTATTTTCATGGACATACCGTTTGGTCGCCATTTTCTTTTTCTTTTTTTTCATATACATAAACTTTGGTCGACATTTTCTTTTTCATTTTTATTTTCATACACATAAACTTTGGTCGCCATTTTATTTTTCATTTTTATTTTCATGGACATACCGTTTGGTCGCCATTTTCTTTTTCTTGCTGAGAGAAAAGAATGGGTAAACTTGAAAGATTAATGTGAAAGGACTTTAACAAGGTCTCCGAATAAAAACATTCAAGTTCTTTTCTCAAACATTTCAATCCTAGCCTGTAGAGTGTAGATTTCAGGTTGTTGATCGTACAGTAAGTCCAAGAAAACATGAAAACCTGAATCAACAATTATGTATACGCGATTGTTTATGAAGAGATATTTATTATATTTTCTTTTTAATATAAAGTTTCGGATAGATTGAAAATGATTAGTTCTTAAAATATTGATTGTAATCAGACAGAACTCTTATCTCTGGGTTTCATATCACATTCACATGTGTTAACTTTGGGTTTCTTTCTGACATACAGTCTTTCAATGGTAAATTAGAAGATTTTAATAAGATTTATACCAAGTTATAGTTTCAAGAAACGATGAAAGTGACAAAAAGGCTAAATAAATTCTGGACAGTCGTTTCCGAAGTCTTATTCTTTGCATGTAACCCTATATTTATATATTCAACACCTTTTGGAGGCGGAGCTTGTTTCTAACCTTCCAAGTTCTTGATACTTTGAGAAAAAAGTGTCAAATGTGTTGACTCTGCAGTGATTCTTTTTACTCGCTTGTTTAGCCCTTCCTACATTTAGACTAATCAGTTAAATTCATCAATCAAACTCTGGACAGCTGATACAGACAAGACAGATGCTTTTATATAGAAATAAATCATGTTTTATTTACATTATTCATATCTTTTCAATCATTAAATATGTCTTGACTGATACAAACATCTATTAATACTCGGTTAGTACGGAATTTGTAATGCCTGTTTCCTTATATTCTTAATTCTACTTCTTAATTCTTAATTCAATTTTTAAAATCCTCATGATTGTTAATTTTTGAGAATCGGTTTTTTAAAAATTATTCAATAACGACGACGAAAAATGTAGTAAAAATTCTACAATAAACTAATTAGTTGTTTAGGAACAGGTTGAGAAAATAAAAGTTAACTATTATCATCGAAAATAAGTAATCTTATTCAGCTATTGGTTTCTGTTATGTCTCATGCTCACGTACATTTTCCGTAGATTTCCTGGAATTTTTATTAAAAAGACGATATTTAAAAAATTTGAAGAAATCTGCGAAAAAATTCATAAAAAATAAGAAATTCAATATAATGACGAAAAAGAAATAATTGATTCTAGCATTGATTTATTGAGAAGATTTCGATTAAGAAATATGTTTCTCTAGCACTCTTCCGTCTAATCCTCCAGCACTCTTCCAGTCTAATCCTCTAGCACTCTTCCAGTCTAATCCTCCTCCAGCACTCTTCCAGCCTAATCCTCCAGCACTCTTCCAGTCTAATCCTCTTTCACTCTTACAGCCTAATCCTCCATGCATCCTGCAGTTTATTTCATCATTTCAACCCTGCATTTTTCTTCTCCATTTTATTCATCAGTTTACTCTTACATTTACTCCTTTGTTTAATCCACCACCAGTTTACTCCTCTTTTCTAATCCTCCAGTCAAATCCCCCAGCTCTCTTCAATCCACCTTATTGAACAAGTTTAACCTAGACCAATCATATCAATCCAAGATGTTAGTAAACTTGATCTTGATATCGATGTTTCTGCCGACATTTTCGTCTTTTATTTGCTGCAAGTAAAAACAAAAGCATTTAATTTGTTTCTTGACTGTTTTCTTATGAGAGATTTAAGTTTATACCCAAGTATTTGTAATTTGTAGGTGTACTCTAGAATTTTCTAGAAAAAGAATCTTGGCAACAGATGACATGATGAATAATAGAAAAATCAAGAAGAAATATTCTAACATGATACAGTGGTAATCAGAAAACACTAAACAGTGAAACGATTGACGTGTTCGTTCTTTCTATTAGCTAAAAACTATCGTAAAGTATTTTGTAAGTTTTTACATGTCATAACTGATATATTTCTGAAAATGTTCACTGTTAAGGCATATTTAAATAAAAGAGTTACAAATTACAAAATCCTGAATTGACAGACAATCATTCCACTGTTTTCTAGTTCCTACTCTAGTTGCAAAATGTAACAGATTTTTAAGAGTAACAGGGCCTGTCGGGGGTGGGGGGGGGGTGTAGGAATCAAGGTGGGAGGGAGGTGGGGCAACAAAATTAACAAACAAAGACTACATAGTTTAAAGAATTAGCAAGACTGCGAGAATTGGTAAAAAGTGAAGTGATTCTTAACAATCTTAAATATTTTACTCAAGGATTTGTAAATATTACTTCACATCACATGGAGTTAAAGATTTCATAGGGTTAGGGGGGGCTAGAAGAGTGCATGAGTGCTAGAGGACTAAACTGGAAGAGTGCTAGAGGACTAGACTGGAAGAGTTCTAGAGGATTAGGCTGTAAGAGTGCTGGAGGATTAGGCTGGAAGAGTGCTGGAGGAGGACTAGACCGGAAGAGTGCTAGAGGACTAGACTGGAAGAGTGCTGGAGGACTAGACTGGAAGAGTGCTGGAGTACTAGACTGGAAGAGTACTGGAAGATTAGACTGGAAGAGTGCGAGAGGATTAGACTGGAAGAGTGCTGGAGGATTAGACTGGAAGAGTGCTAGAGGATTAGACGGAAGAGTGCTGGAGGATTAGACTGGAAGAGTGCTAGAGGATTAGACGGAAGAGTGTTGGAGGATTAGACTGGAATTGTGCTAGAGAAATAGAATGGAAGAGTGCTAAAAGATTAGACTGGAAAAATGATGGAGGATTAGACTGGAAGAGTGATGGAGGATTAGACTGGAAGAGTGATGGAGGATTAGACTGGAAGAGTGATGGAGGACTAGACTGGAAGAGTGCTAGAGAATTAGACTGGAAGAGTACTGGAGGATTAGATTGGAAGAGTGATGGAGGATTAGACTGGAAGGATGCTAGAGAATTAGACTGGAAGAGTACTGGAGGATTAGACTGGAAGAGTACTGGAGGATTAGACTGGAAGAGAGCTAGAGCATTAGACTGGAAGAGAGCTAGAGCATTAGACTGGAAGAGTGCTAGAGGATTATACTGGAAGAGTACTGGAAAGGTAAATGGAGGTATGAAGAGAGGGGTAAATGGAGGGAGGAAGAAAGGTAAATGGAGTAAGGAATAGAGGGGTAAATGGAGGGAGGGAGGAATGAAGATAAATGGAAAGATGAAGAAAGGTAAACGTAGGTAATAAGACAGGTAATTGGAGAGAGGAAAAAAGGTAAATGGAATGGAGGGAATAAGAAAGGCAAATGTAGAGAGGAAGAAAGGTAAATGGAGGGAGGAAGAGAGGTAAATATATACAGAGAAATAGAGGTAAACAGAGGAAGGAAGAGAGGTAAATATATAAAGAAAAATGGAGGTAAACAGAGGGAGGAAGAGAGGTAAATAAAGGGGGGATAAAAAAAACATAAAGCTATAAGTGAAAAGATTCATAATTTCTATTTTTAATAAAACAGTTTACAATTTTCATCGATCGAACCTCCAAAACATACCTTTGAAACATTATTTGAAAAGAAGAATAAGAGTTAAAGTTGAGACCTGAGCCTAGAAATAGTTTAATATGTCATACTTCACTGGAAACCCCGCAAACACGGACCTGACCCTAGAAATAGTTTAATATGTCATACTTCACTGGAAACCCCGCAAACACAGTTCAAACTCCTGATAAAATGTTTCATTTTCAAATAAATTAAAAATTGTTAAAATATAGAATGAGTTCAAATTAAACCATTAAATCTTGTCTCAAGGTCAAAATAATTATCTATTTGAATCCCTTAATAAATTTATCCTGTAACAACCAAATCACGCGAAGAATTTTTGAAATTAGAAATATCAAAAGATGAAGAAAATTAAACCATAATGAGGTAAAAGGACGTGTTTAAATTGTTCAGGAGCATGCAAGTAAAAAGGTTTTAAAAGAAAGATTCGAAATTTTTATTATGGCGCGCATTGTTGCATAATTAAAAAACAACAAACTACCCCCTCCCCCCCCCACAACTACACCCAGTTGCGCCTCTGGTCTCCTCCATAAACGCTTTTAAAAACTCATTGTAGTCTTATATCATGAAATTGATCATTTTCTCTCACCTAGATATAATCATATAAACAAAGCCCGACCGAAATATACTGTCGACCATTAAAAGGTCTAGACGCTGAGCTGCGTGTATTTTAGAGTATTTTATTTAATTCGTTACACCTGAAAATAGAGAGGGGGAAGGGAAGTGTGCAGGTGCGGAAATTCGGGCGTGGCAAGCCTAAAAAAATGCATGTGTAAAGAGTGGAGAAGGGGGGAATAAAGGATTACTTACATTAAAACCTAAACATATGCCAGGGACCCATTTTTATCCAGGGGGGGGGGCTCAGCACCCGTTAGGGCCTGAAAATCCCCTGGAAATCATAGATTTTACTGATCAAGGGTGAAGGGGGCTTAGCCCCATTGCCCCCCCTTGTACATCACTAAACGTATCTTCAAAACAAACTACAACCCCATGCAACTAAATATCTTAATATTTAAACAGTAAAGGATAATTAGAAACATTGTGTCGATGCACAGGGTTACCCAAAAAGGAAGAGAATTAAATGACGACCTGCAGTATAGTCTCATCGTTTGTGAGTCTTTTAACATTAATATTAATATGCAGATAGACGTAAGAAATTTCTAACAGCCCACTCCTCCGTTTCCAAAGTGCATATCTATGACTTTAAAGGAAAGTATATTTATCTTCAATACTGCACTCTGAGCTCAACTACCATGTCTAGCCGGTCACTCCCTTTAAAAATATTATTCTTGTTTTAACATCACATATCCATCTTTACTTAAACATCCTGCAGGCTATAGAGGGGGAGATACTATATTCATGAAACATTTTTATTCCTCTTTCATCTTGGAAAAAGTTTATCAAAAAAATGCCGGAAACCATAAACTTGTTCATCACAAATATGGTAAATTACATCAAGTATCTTTTTACTTATCTTATATAGAACATTCCATAAGAGAAGTGCAAGTGCAAATTGATAAAATAAAAGATTTATATATATTTTTTTATTGTAATTTATGTCAATATAAATTTAACAAAAGTTCTTAACTTTACAATTCACTAGAATACGGAAACTGTTTACTCTTTTTCCAAATTGAATTTAATCAAACTTTTACAGAAACAATAACCATACAAAAATTGGCAGATTTTGAATGTTTAAAATCAAGAAAAATATCCTCAACAGGAGAAAAAGGATGGGTTGGGAACTGGGTGATTAAAAAAATGTTCAGTACATAAATGACTATTAGAGTATGAAATATATATTTAAATGACTTTGATAAAAGATGTTTTACAACAATAACATAGTATATTCTGTAGTTTAAGTTTCCGAAAAGAACAGTTTTTACAACAATAGATATTGGGAACATTCTCTATAAGTACATTTTCTTCTCTTTTCCAGTGTGTATGCTGTATATTGTATAATATATAAAGTCTCCCCTCCCTCTAGAAAACTCAATTGAATTTAGTGTCGGTTCTATGAACAATACAATATCTAAATTTCTTTAAGTTTCCGACAATTTAGAATTATTAGGATAAATCACCAATTGTTCTAAAAGCTGTAAAATTCACCCCCGGAATAACAAAAATTTATAAATGATTACACGCTGGGGAGTTTTGGGTGGCCTGGCACAGAGGTTTAGGAAAATTCATAAATGATTACAGGAGAAAAATGTCGAGCTATATTTATCAATTTGGACAAATAAGATGCTTTGAAGTGTAAATTAAATACAATTCAACTGTTGGAAAGCATCAAAATGTTTCTTTTTGAAAATATTAAAGCATTAGAACTGTCACTGATACAGATGATAGACAATATATGTAAGATTCCCGTTCTATTCTATGACTAAGACTCATTTTAAGTTACCATTTAAAGACAAACTCATATGACATAATTATGTCTCAGACACTTTTCTATGTCGTTACTTTAAGACACATTCTAAGTCACATTCCTACCTCAATTCCATGTCTAATTCATGGAAAGACATATCTAAGTCACAATTATGTCTAAGACTCATTCTAAGTCACAATTCTAAGAAAAATTCTTAATTTGGAGACATATTTTTGTGTAAGACACATTCCGAGTCACAATTAAGACAAATCCATACTTTTAAGACCAAATTATGTCTGAGAAGCTTTCTAAGTCACAACTTTGTCTAAGACTCATTCTAGTGCACAACTATGACTATAAGACTCATTCCAAGGTCACCATTTAAAGACAAACTCATAAGACATAATTATGTCAAGACACTTTTCTAAGTCACAATTCTAACTGAAACACATTTCTAAGTCATATTAGACATATTCCTAATCACATTTCTAAGCCACAATAACATCAACGTCATACTTTTGAGACCAAATTATGTCCAAGACACTATCTAAGTCACAATTAAAAGTCATAACAATGTCTAAGACTCATTCTAAGAAAATATCTTACTTTGGAGACATACTTATGTCTAAGACCATTCTCTGTCATTGTCAAACTGATACTTTTGAGACATAATTATGGCTAAGACAATTCTAATTCACAATTATGTCTAAGACACTCTCTTAGTCACAAATATACATTAGACACATTCTGAAACACGTCCTAAGTAACAAATATGTCTTAGACATATTCTAAGACTCAATTCTAGCTCAAAACTATATCTAAGTCATGTTTTTTAGGCTTCAATGTGTTTAAGACTGATCCATTCTAAGTCACAATGCTAAGTCTGGAACACCTAATCAGTCACACTTGCAGGGTGTCCCACTAAACATGACAGTTGGTGAATATTTTTGAACGTCTTCTTCCATATACTGTATTAGATATTGAAGACTTTTTGTTGTTTATTTTGTTTAAAAAATCTGTTACTCAAATATATTTTAATTTGAAATCAATTTTACTGTAAGATGACGTCCATACAATATTTTTATTATTTTCTTTGGTATCAAACAACTTAACAAATACAAGAAGAAGACATTTTAAACCATTCATTAACTGTCATGTTTCGTGGGACACCCTGTATGTCTAATTCACAGTTGTCTAGGTTAATTATATTCAAGGCCCATTCTAAGTCACAGGTCTAAGTCACAATAATTTCAACGTCTTACTTTTCAGACCAATTTGTGTCTCAGACACTTTCTAAGTCAAAATTCTAAGTCATAGCACTGTCTAAGACACTTTCTAAGTCACAAACACACCTTCTCAGTCCCAATCATGTCTAAGTCACATTGTTTGGGCTCAATTATGTATAAGACACATTGTAAGTAACAGTTCTAAGTCACAATTACCTCACAACCATACTTTTCATACCTAAAAATGGCTATAAGACACTTTCTAAACCATAACTCTGAGACAAAACTATACCTAAGTAATGTTTTGTAAGGCTTAACTCAGTCACAAGCAAAAGTCACAGATATGTCTAAGTCTGTTTTAGGAGATAAAATCATGCCCAAGACACTTTCTAAGTCTCAAATTATAAGTCACAATAATTTCTAAGTTGCATTTTTCTTGTTCAATTTTGTGTGATAGTATGACTTTGACTTTAAATATTTAAAGACATCATTGTAACTTAGAATATAAGTCACAAACATATCTTAGTTCTTATTTTAGGCTTGATAATATTTTAAGTCACAACTCTAAGTCGAAATTCTTAGTCACAATATTTGTTGCATTGTCAAAAGAATATCAAAGTAAGCATTCCGGCCATATCAATGTTTTTCTGTTCATATCAAGATTTAAATTTACCTAAATTTTTTAGTTTTTTGTGTAGAACAGCATTAGAAAAGAGACTTAGAGTCCACTGCTTCTAATTTGAGGCCATTATATATCCTGACTCATTACATCCAGAAAAGGAGGGCGGGGAGTATGGCATTTTCTTCCTCCAAAACTTACCCTTTCTCAGGTTTTTCTTAAAAGAATCAAAAATTATTTTTAACCAGAAAAATGAATGGTTTCTTTCATCTTGTTTTACAACTGATGAGGACATATTTGTGGTGTTAACTTAAATCCATATGAAATGCAAAGGGAAAAGCAATGCTTCCTAATTCTTAGCTCATTCAGTCATAATTTGACAAGAAAGTTAATATTTTCTCAAAAAGAGTGAGATAAGGCATCAAATTGGATTGCTTTGTTGCTTTTGATGGTTTAAAATAACACTTTTGATGCTTTAC
Source organism: Eurytemora carolleeae (assembly GCF_000591075.1). Classification (NCBI taxonomy): domain Eukaryota; kingdom Metazoa; phylum Arthropoda; class Copepoda; order Calanoida; family Temoridae; genus Eurytemora; species Eurytemora carolleeae. The sequence goes on along the minus strand of NW_019396544.1, from coordinate 185,615 downwards.
TACACGGTCAAAGCATCAAAGTGTTGAAATTGAAAGACTTTAACACTTAAACGTTCACATTTATATGTAGAACCTAATGGGACACAAAGTTTTAAACTGGAAATACATAGTTAGAAATAAATACCTTAAACCTTTTCCAAACATTATATTTAGAGATTTTATACTTCTTGGAAAAAAGCTTGATGGTTCGATCAGTTTTAAAAATATATTTCGATATATTTCATATTCTTCTCAATTCTAAAGTGGAGCCATGGGCGTATTCAGGAGGGGGGAGGGAGGTTAGCCCTCCTTGGATCAATGAAGTCTATGAATTTCAAAGGGTTTTCAGGCCCCAACGGGTACCGAGCCCCCCTAGACAGAAAAAGTATGTAACCCAGCTCCCTCTGGACACATTCCTGAATACGTTCCTGAGTCACCTGAGTGGAGTGTTTAAGCAGGATCTCTGTTGAAGTCGAGTTATGTGGTTCATTTAACTCCTCAACCCTATGTTCGTCCAAAATTTAGAAATTACAAGAAAAGATGTTAGGAGGCCTTACCTAGAAGCTTTTAACAGAGAAATATTTTACTAATTTTAATGACGTCCCACCGATCAACTTGGGGGAACGCCNAGGTAAAGGGGGCAGTGCCCCTACCTAGACATGTAAAGGGGGGCCTAGCCCCCCCCCACCCTTTGTACTTAATGCTATTACACTTTTAAAATCTGAAACTAAAGAGTGAAGAGCATTAAAAACATTAATTTGCTGTTTTTTTTCTAGTTTTGTTTGATGGAGAGATTATAAAGTAGTCCTTGTATGGTAATTGGACTGTATAGTGTATGTGTACCTTTAAAGTATACCAAGATGCCAAATGTTTTGAATTTACGGTTCAAATTCCCCCCCCCCCTTGAAGCTCTTAGGGACATTTTTTTGCGCTTCGCGCATATTTAGCCCCCCATAGATTTATTTCTGTATACGCCCTTGCTAAAGTTACAAACTAAGACGACTAACTTTGTGAGTTTCTTATTTCCTGCTTGACGCGGCATTATGTATCCTGTCGCGCAGGGATGAAACCCCCCTTGTCAAGCAAGGTCGTATAAATAATCTTCTTATTAGCCAACCTTTAAACGTACTGTTTAGAAGAAACCTTGGTCCTTGCTAGTGAAGTATACTTTCAGATATTCGCCAAATACGCAAATTAGATTTTTTGTTATTGAAACCAATATTTAATCCGAAAATCACTGTGCAACTTATTTTAGTTTGGTGGAATTCAAAGTTTTGTCATCAAACTTTAAACTATTTTTTATGCTTTTGATTTTATCACAAAGTATCGAGTCTTCGACAATTTCTTTTTTCATCGCTATTTTAACCCTGATGCATTGTACAAAAAAGGTTCAGCTTACATTTTACAAATTGGTTTGAAAAGGATCGGATACAAACACAGGGTTTCTGCTAAATATCTTTTGTTTAATGCGTATTCGTAAAATACACGACTTAAAGTTTATCATTCTTTTCATTAATTTTATGCTGCAGCATTGTAAGTATGTTCTATGTTTGAAAGTCTAAATATAGTTTCCTATCTCCCAACTTCAGTGTCTCATTTTTAAATCTAAATAAATTCTTGTATTAAGAAGTGAATTTGTAAATTTTCAGACAAATAATGCTGGTTGTTACATAAATGTTGAGGAACGTTGGAACAATGAAGATCTTAGTTCTTCTTCTAGTTAATCTCTCCCTGTGTTTAGGGGTTGAATACCAGCCGAGACATGTACACCTCGCCTTAGGTAAACATTTATTCCAAATACTTTGTGAAGTATCGCCTTGAAGATTAGAAACTAAGTTTTAGCAACGCCCTTAGATACTATCGTTCTATACTATATTTTGAAATATTAAAATTTTTTTAAATTAACGCCATATCTTAATTTATTGCAATTTTATTTAAATGTGACATTGCACCCAAAATCGTTCACTAGGACAGACCCCAAATATCTCAACATGAGCGCTTTTGAATAATAAAAATTGTTGTTATTGTGAATTATTTTAGTAATGCCACTGTAATTCATTAATTTTGAGAAGAAACACAACGTGATATTTGGTCTAAGTCGCTATAAATAAACCCGCTGTAGACAGTTGATACTGCAGAAATATTGTGCGCAATATTTACGATAACCCTAAAATGTCCAGGTCGATTGATAGATTGTCCTAATATATACACGTATATGCTGCAGCTGGATGGTTAGTAACCCTCAGCCAAGCTACATGAGTCGGGCGGACCGCGCCAACAATTTTTCCTATGGTTGATCCATGAATCGCATCTAAGCTTAAATTTGACTTGAATAAGTAGTTGTAAACTAATGAATAATGAAGCTAATCTAATTTGAAATATGTAGATACTTAAAGGTCTTAACAAAAATTGTTCCTGATAGGACTTTTTAACGAATCTTATGCCATCCTATTTAAGTGCAAAAATTAAAGAAACCCTGAAAATTCTTCTCTGAAGTGTTAATTTTCCTTAGACAAGTTCCTAAGTAATTTCAAAGAAACCAAGATGCTTTATTTTGCATTATGCTGGGACCACTCATTAAATCCGGTCTCTGAACTCTGATTTCAGGTGGTGAACCTAATTCACTGGTTGTAACCTGGAGTACTCTGAATAGAACAGATCGTTCCATTGCACTTGTAGGTGAGCATTAATCAGAGAATATAATTATATCAACCATGACGACTTAATCGTCTTAATTCTGGTTTATACGAGCTACTCCCGTGATTAAAAAAGTAAATTTTATTACGAACACACCCCGAATCAATTTTTATATTTGGAATCCACAAAGGATGAGCACGAGCAGTGATGAGTGTACGGAATGTATGTCATTATAAGAGTTTTATGTCGTCATTGAAGTCTCGTCAATTGTGGGTAATAAAGTAGATGTAACAAAGTTTTTTTTCTTAATATAGGAAGTCGATCATGGCATATTTTATGTTAGAACATTTCGTTGCCTTGAACATATTTCTTAACGTATACTTTTCACTTTTGAGCCGGTGTAAGTTCAGGAGAAGTTGTTCAACTTAATATACATAGCTCAACCGACATAATGTTCTATATATAGTTTGCTTGTCTGTTTGTATCATGGTTTGTATCCAATAAACGTCAAAACGACTGAACTGATCGGGCCCAAATTTGAAAATCCACGATTTTTTTTATAAAATCTGCGAAATTTTTTTTTTATTTTTTATTTATTCAAAGAGAAAATGTTTACAATTGAAAAATGAGATGGGCGCGACAAGCCCTGAAAGCCTAGTACTTAATAAATACACACCTGGTTCTTATATCCAGGTCGGAAGAAGATTGAACGAGAATATTCTGGAGTTTCAAGTTTATTTATCGATGGAGGAGAGGAGGGAAGGGAACAATGGATTCACACTGTAACACTCAACCAACTCAAACCTAATAAAAACTACTTCTACAGGTAGAATTGTGTCATACTGTTATTATTTCTCGAGTACTGAACAAACCAAGGGAATGGGGACTGGGGAGTTTATCTTACAGATAATAAAGATATAGCCCTGGATTTCACTTACTTTAAAATATTGCGTTTTTTTGAATTCACCAATTTATTTAAAGAATAAAACGTAAGAAGTTTCCAGTAAAATTTCGTACTTAAACAAAATAACCAAAATGGTTTTTTTTCAGGGTTGGATCTGAGTTAGGATGGTCTAACTATTTTTACACCAAGACCTTGCCTGACTCAACTGACTGGAGTCCCACCATTGCTATGTTCGGGGATATGGGAACTGAAAACGCGGCCAGGGAATATTCTAATCTAGAAATACGTGTTGTTCAACTTAAACCACTCGGAATTCCTTAAAGTGGTTTAAGTTTAGAGGAAGTTTTATTTTAGAATATCTCTAGTTTACCCTTCCTACAGAGAGGAGCTAGTGAGGGTATGTTCCAAGCTATTCTTCATGTTGGAGATATGGCCTACGATATGGCGGAGGAAAACGGGAAACGCGGAGATGATTTTATGGAACAGATAGAACCCATTGCTTCTACTGTACCCTACATGACCTGCCCAGGTTTGATGTTTTCCTTAGTAGACGTTTTTTATATTTTTAATGAATACTATGGTCTAACTATATGAATATGTATATATCTTAATATAGAAGTAAATTGTAGTTTGATTAAGGGAACCATGAGCACCATTACAACTTCAGCAACTACAAGGCCAGATTCTCTATGCCGGAGGATGATAACAAGATGTTCTATAGTTTTAATCTGGGCCCTGTACATTTCATCTCCATCTCTACTGAGTTTTACTTCTACCTGGAGTACGGGATGGATCAGTTGATAAACCAGTACTACTGGTTGAAACAGGATCTGGAGAAGGTTAGGTCTATTTGTAACTAGATCACCCTGCATGGTAGGCACTAGGCAGTACTAGGATGGAATGGATGAATAATAAATGTAATTAACAATTTATATTTTTAAAATACAAAGGTTAAAGGAACTATAAGCCTAATTTTAAGTGACCCATCATGCAAAGATGATAATGCCCGATTCATAACGGTACCCTTGAAATCTATTCAATAATGTAATATTGTCGTTTATCGAGGTTAACACCTGTTTAACTCTAAATAAATTGTTTTCAAAAGCATAAACAATGATATCTAAATCATACTTGAACATTGCCATTTTTCTAGAATCACTTGAAGTTACACCTACAAAGTCTCGTTAAATGTGGCATAAATGTTTGCAAAAATAGACAATTTTTTATCAACTTTTACTTCATTAAATAAAATTAGTAAGAACAAAGCATTTAGCTCCGATGGTTTTTTACTGAAAAATGTTGTAGTTCCACATTTTTTCTGAAAAATTCTTCCAATTGTACAATTGCTTCTGTTTAAAATTTATTCATCCCTGTGGACTACTATTATTGATATTATTATTACTAAAGCCATGCTTGTTGCAGGCTAATACACCGGAGGCTAGAAGTAAGCGTCCCTGGATAATTGTATTCGGACACAGACCAATGTATTGCTCTAATAACGACGACGATGATTGTACAAAGAACGAGTCCAGAACTAGGTACGGATAAAAACCCAAATTTTTTTTGACGATTTTTCGGGAAAATTTTATTTTAAATTTTTTGATCTTACATCTAATATTCATTCTTCCCAAACCAGTGATAAACCTTAGAAAATTCACTCGGTAAATATGTCCAGAAGAAAGGAGGTTATTAAAGTGCGGAAGGGGATACATATTACATATAAAGTACATTCCCCCAAATTAAATCATTTTTCGTCCCCGCTGCTCCAGACTTGTGTTTTCTTCTCCTTTACTGCAGTTTGCAATAAAATCATTTTCTTGAAAATTCGCCATTTATTATTTTTACTCCGCTTTAATACCATTATTCAAGTTTTTATGCGTTTTATCCTTAATGGATTTTTACATTTTTTAAAGAAAAATTCTGTGCGGAGGTCTAGTAGTTTCATTGCATAAAGCATAAAGCATAAAGCATACAATTTTACTGTAATAATAAAAAATCATAATTTTATAATTTCGTGAAGTGAAGGGTGAACCGAAGGTGAAAAACAGCCACTTGACGAGGGAAATGAATGTACCAACCAGTGTATATTAAACCTAAATCATTTGCTTAAATATTGAAGTGTGTGGGGGAGGAGGATATTATTTCAAAGAAATTATCTGAACCTAAACTCTCCGTAGGGTTGGCCTACCCTGGATGCATTGGTTCGGGTTGGAGGAGTTAATGTACAACAATGTGGTTGATCTGGCGGTCTGGGCACACGAGCATAGTTATGAACGTCTTCTACCTGTATACAACCGTACTGTACTCCCAGGTATATTATTTAACATTTTGATTTGATTTGATTTGATTTGATTTGTGATTTGTGATTTGTGATTTGTGATTTGATTTGATTTGATTTGATTTGATTTGATTTGATTTGATATTTNTTTATTTTGATTTGATTTGATTTGTTGTGATTCTAGGACCTGATTCCAAGCTTCCATACGTGAACCCCCGGGCTCCGGTTCATATTGTGACTGGTTCAGCCGGCTGTAGAGAGAAGCACGACGGGTTCATTCCCAACCCTCCCCCGTGGTCTGTTTTTAGATCTGACGAGTACGGGTTTACTTTGTTAAAGGTACGTTTATTATTACAATAAACAAACAAGTGAAGAAAATTACTTTGATATTTTTTTTCTAAAAATAAAATATTCGAAAATTTTTCTCAGTTAAAGTTTCCAACGGAACAAGCTGCTTTTTCTCATGTTTAAATCAAGTCTCACTGTTCCCTTTGGTTCAAATTGGAAAGGTCTTCAGAAAAAAAAAACAAATAATTTTTTATTCTTAATGGCGGTCTTGGATGTTCTAGTTCCACATCTGGTTCCCTTTCAGCCTTCAGGAGTGATTGATTGATATATGCCATGACAGTTGAAACCAATGTGGTTTGAGAAAGATTTTTCTTTTTTGATGCTTTAAATATTTCAGGTTGTAAACTCTACACACTTGAGATTAGAGCAGATGAGCGTAGAACCTGATTTACATTCTATTGATCAATTCTGGATTATTAAATCCTCACATTCAGCTTTCTCTTAGTTGGAACATCATCATGCGTATTCTCTGTATGAATATTTAATCTGAAACTCATTTATTCTTTATTAATACTCATTTAATGTCAGATGTGATAAATTCACGCTCAATGCCAAGCAAGGAAGATATTCACCAGGAACCATTATATCTTTGTTTACAAAATAAGTTTCTGGGTGGAATACAAACACAACTCTGAGCCGTCCTGAGGTTGTTGTTCTTGTTGTATGTTCAGGGGTGTATAATTTTAAGAAAACACACCCCCCCTTTATTGGACATCAAGAATTGGGGTTGTTCAATCTTTTTGATACTTTTCCGGGCTTTTCCCTTAAGTTTTTTTTTAATTTTTCCAAATTCAGTGAAGAACCCCATTAAAACAAATTTTGGTGCTTCACACAACAATGCCCGAGGGTTGGGGTGGGGGGAATTTTCTTAAAAAAAAATATTCACCCTGTGTATCTTTCTTGGTGCCATGTAAGAATGCTCTGTAATAGTGGTTGTGAAATTTATTCAGTTTAAGATGTGAATCCAATCGGTACAAACTGATCCAAAACTAGTTTATTACATGGACTTAACTAACGTCATGGGAATTGTAGATTCCTCGCCATATTAATTTGTTGTAAAATTAGTAAAATATTACAGAAAACAATGAACGGTCCTCACGATAAACTAGATTTTGTTCCTGACCCGTCAACTCTGACCGGGAGCGAGGATTTGATGGCGAGAAGGATAGAGGAGGACAGTATCCTCGAGTACAGGGAGGAGGAGGTCAGGGAGGCTGCTCACAAGAAACTCTGGACTCAGGTAACTACTTATTTCGTGATATGTTTTGTTATTCATTTTCAAGATATTTCCATCATTCTTTCAATCATTTCTCTAGATTATGTAATTATTTTTATTTATTTTTTTCATCATTTCCTAGTTTCCAGATTTTTAAAGCTTTTTCTAAATATTTCAATAATTTTCTAGAATTTTCATTTTATTTCTAGATTTTTGAATTATTTTTCTGTTTCAGTTTCAGCAGACAGCTGCTGCTCTGACCCAGCTATACCGTGAACAGCCAGGACGGGATGGTCCAGGGCCCAGAGATGGACCAGCTTACAGAGACCAGCACTCGAGGGACCAACATGGGACTTCCTGGCAACCTTTCCAGACTGCTGCTGGCAGCCTCACACTTCTATACAGGTAATGTAGACGATAGAGAGACATCAGAGGTACTAAAATTCAGGGTGGCCAAAATGTACGGATTGTACGGATTGATTTTTTTTTAACCCTAAAATTGTACGGATTGTACGGATTGTACGGATTTGTTTTCAAATTGTACGGATTGTACGGATTTTATCCTGGAAAATACACCGTTTTTTTTAATTTTCACTCATTTCAGCAAATTTTTCATGAAAAAAAAAAAAAATTCTCGTCAAAATGAAGTTAGTTTAACTTATTTTCTGCATTCTAAATAATATTAGATTGATTAATGTTTCAATTGACAATCAAAATTCATTCATAATTTTCGAGATATGTCCAAGAAGTGTTTATTTGAGAATATGTTCCATAAGTACTTATTTGATTGCTTATTCAAGAAGATGTTCCAGTATCCTGTACCCAGTATCCT